>NC_030438.2:14445868-14678368 GCF_001660625.3 Ictalurus punctatus
CAAGATTGGCATCAACAAATGCTAATGTTTAGGGCTGGTCGATATGACTACAATCATATTTCATGATCATGATACATTTTCTCAGGTAGGTCTATCAGTAGTATTCAAGTAAGAAATACTATGGAAATTGAATAAAGCAATTAAATGTAAAATAAAATAGACTTCACTGTATGACATGCAGTGATTCTTATTGAGTCAAATGAGTGAGTGAGTGATTTTCTCTTTGTCTTTTAATATTTGATTAACATTAAGGACACAGACAGCAGCAGGATTATTAGACTGCTGTCACTTTAAGACCTAATGCACAGATCCAATATACTGTATTGACACACCTCTGATTTGTTCCCCACTGTTTACATGCACTTAAGACATAACCGACTGTGTTTGCATGAATACTTGGTCAGACCTGAATTTAACATGATGTGTGTGTATTTATTTGACCATCCAAGTGTAATAAGCTGCTAAAGAGACCTCAATTCAGTACTCGCACAATGAGGTAGCTTTCTGTGCGCATGCATCAAGTGTGTGTGCACAGAAAGCTCCTGGTCAGACAGGGAGACATTAATTAATTTCTTGTTATCAGGGGCGATTCTAGAATCAGTTGTGGCCCTAGGCGAAGATTCTCGGGGGCCCTTCCAACCAGCGTTCATCACTATTATGTTATAAATAATCTGACACCAACCATAAATGTACACAATCTAAAACTTTTGTATTTATTTTAAATGTTCACATTAGTACAAATTTCAAACTATAAATACAAAGAACAGTACAATCTTAAATAAATAACTAAATAACTTGATGTCAAAAGACCATTAAAAATTGTAAATAAAAATATAGAAAAATATAGAAAAAAATATAAATATAAAATATTACAAAACAATATAAACATAGTACAAATTATATAGTTAAAAGCTGATTTTTTTGTTTGTTTTCTTAGGGAACTAAACCCACATTATAATGCCAGTGCTCATCAACACCCTTTAACCACTGATTCTTCAAATGCTGCTCAAGGGCCTTGGCTAGTGTAAATGCTGCAACTATGTCCTCCATATCTAAATAATAGCATTCAGTTATTTACTGTTATACTTAAACAAACAGTCGTCATTATCTGATCCCTTATCACTTCTTTTTGTTTTCTTTTTCCTCTTCTTTTTTCCTCATTCTCTTTTTTCTCTTTCTTTTTATAACATACTTTGAGAACTTAACTAACAGTACTTTTACATGGACAGCAATAATCCAATATTAACCCGATTAAGACAATACTCTGATTAAGAAACTACCATGTAAACAGAAATTTTTGATTACGTTAATCCAACTAAAGTCAAATCGAAAACGTGTGGAGTATTCCTATTTTAGTCGCATTATCAACGTGTATTATAGACGTGTACACACCTTAATCACACTATTAACATTGTGTGTGAATTTTCACTGCATTTTCTGACAGGACACGTACACACACGGCAGTGCTCAACTGTTTTACGGCGAACAAGAGAGCACGGCTGAGTCCGAAACCACGTACTTACCTGCTATATAGTAGAAGATATACATGTATTTCAGCTATTATACTGTAGGTAGGTACACAGTTTGGGATGCAGTCCATGGCTTCAAGTCGTCTATTTGTACATATAGCATGACAAATAATTAACTGCACTTGAAGCGTTCGTAAAATGAAAAATGAAACACCCAAAACTGTATACGGTACCATAACAAAGACGATGTTGATACGTGAAATTCTGGAGTTAACGTCTGACTGTGTGGTGTGGGGACGAAATGTCGTGTGCCGTTAATTTATCGATGTTCTGTAACATGTAAAACATGAAAGGGAACTTCTTGGGAACATGAAAGGAATATTCTAAAACCAACTCATGTAAAAGCAACTCAGAATAAGGTCAATAATTAGATTATTGCTGTCCATGTAAACGTAGTCTAAAATGTAGTTTTTTGTTGACATATTTTTATGGCACTTTAAATGCAGACTTATATCCTTCATATATATATATATAGCACACACACACACACACACACACACACACACATCTCAGGCCAGTTTAGTGTACCCAAACAGGAGGATACCAGAGAACCCAGAAGAATCCCACATGAAGGATTCTGTGTCCTTCATGTGGGATTCTTCTGGGTTCTCTGGTATCCTCCTGTTTGGGTACACTAAACTGGCCTGAGATGTGTGTGTGTGTGTGTGTGTGTGTGTGTGTGTGTGTGTGTGTGTGTGTGTGTGTGTGTGTGTGTGTGTGTGTGTATATATATAAATATGTGTGTTCATGGTTCCTTGTGACGGACTGGCATCCTATCTAGGGTGTATTCCTGCATCTAGTGTACCCAGGATAGGCTCCGGATTTGCATTTTCATATCACTTTCTTTGAAAAACACCTATAATTTGCATTTCCAATATTATTTTTGGAATCCGGTTTGATTGTTAAGGAGCTATATGAAAAAAAAGAAAGAAAAAAATGGTACATTAAATGATACAGGAAATATTGAAATATCTTTGTGATGCTGTTTCTCTGTACTCGTTACACACGTGTAATGCAAGCAGATACATGTGCACTCTGTGTGTGTGTGTGTGTGTGTGTGTGTGTGTGTGTGTGTGTGTGTGTGTGTGTGTGTGTGTGTGTGTGTGTGTGTGTGTGTGTGTCATTTCATAAAAATTCAGGACAGAGCTTACATACTGACTACTACTTTGTCTTATTATTCTGGTTCTCTGCCAGTTTCCTATAAAGGATTCTCAATCAATGCATCTTTAAAAATATTCTGAAGCTATTTTTGAAATGTTTACCTTAATTTATACCCCTTGGTTAAATTGTATAAAAATATAAATAAATAAAAAAAAACACATCTTTATGCAAGCTAATTTAATGCACATTCATTTGTTAGTTGTCACTCTGTAAAATCCACCAAAATTCATTAACTAAAATTCACTATATCTATATCACTGTCCTTCAAGTAAAGATCTATATGCTTTCTAATATACTATTTGTGAAAATATTTGCTTATTTGTAAATGTAAAATTTGTATAATCTACTAGCATTTGTCAGCAATTGTAATCTAAATGAGGAGCTTTTTGCAAGCACATTTCCTTGAGTGAATTCTCTGCAAAGAGAAAATTTAGCTAAAAACCTGGTCAGCAACAATCAGGAGTTTGTTGTTATTTTTTTCTTTGAAACCAATCCACCACCCCTGAATTGCAATATTAATGCTGTCTTTTATTGTATGCACACATAATGTGTGTCTGTGCGTGTCGTGATTTGCCTAGAACCAATAGTATGTATCATCATGGACACCAAACTGTAGTTAAGGTAATGTGTTTTTGTGTTTGTGGAGGGTGAGGGTGCAGTGGTCATGTCTAAGTCCTATAATCAGGTATAAATTATGCCTGTGAGTGATGCATTTCTGTTGTTTTGGTCTGTAATGACCACAATGAATACAAAAGAGAAATGACTATAGGGTTTATCATTTATATAAAATTCCATATTTACAAGGGTCCGGATAATGAGATAATATGACTGAATGGTGTCATGAGATAACTTTTAATCTTTAGTTAATAGCTATAAAGACAATTATACATGGTTATTATTTGTTTCATATAGTGGGACTTCACATTTGGGGATTTTGTTGCTGCTAGGTTGTTGTTGTTTTTCCACCCCCATTTCAGACCTGTCATCCTTTAAATGTTGTGTAGGAACACTGCATTTCACTGCATAAACTAAATAAGGCAGATGAGCCAAACAACATGTGAATCTGGAATGACCTCTCTGATATTAACCGACACCCTACAAACCCTTCCCCTTTCACACATTGGCATTTCTCAATTCTAAAAACGCAAAGAACAGACTTGCGTTCTCATAAAGACCTGTCTTGCCAGGCTACCTTGGAAGAATGAACTCAGGAGGACATAGAATGTATCTTTGTGAGAATTGAGATGTGTGGCAATCTTCTTGTTGCGCAATAGACAGTCCCACCACATCTATAGTAATGGGACAGGACCATTGAAAGGACAATAAATTCAACACTGCAACATTCATAAAATGACACATTTGGTGCAGTTTGAGACAGTTCAAGAGCCATATGTTCAGCCAGAATGTAACTGGTCTCTACTACTTGCACTTTCTGAAAGAAAGACACAGCCTGCTTTAAAACCTTCTGATGTCAATCCACTGGAAGTACACAGAGTAATCGTCGAGCACATAGAAAGAAATGAAGATTCTGCTATGCAAGTACACACACCTTACGACTCCAATCCTTCTCTGGGCGTTGCCCTCACCGTAACAATGAAGTGGACTATGAGCCACAGCGTTCTAATGTGGAACTGCTCCTCAAAGACACAAAACAGCCAGATTTAGACCAAGTATGCAAACTCCTTGAAAGCCTTTTGTCACCTGCCATTGGCATAGTGAAGCATCTAACACCTGAGTCTTCCCCAGGCATGTACTTGGATATCTTAGACTCTGCTTTCAGCACCATTGAAGATGGAGATGATTCCTTTGCAAAGTACCTTAATACTAAGCAAGATAATGGTGAGAAGCCCTCTGCTTATCTTCAAAGACTACAAGTGATGCTGAACACCACCTTCAGGAGGGGAGGTGTGTCTGCAAGTGACCTTGACTGGCAACTCTTGAAACAGTTTATTAGGGGTTGTTGGGACAACATCGTAATATCAGAATTACAAGCAGAACCCACCTACCTTTGCAAAACCTCTCTTGTTACTCCACACAGCAGAAGACAAACGGACCTCCAAAGCATCCTGCATGAAGCAGTACTTCAGTGTATCATAGCAGAATGTGTCATCCCATTATCAAGGTGCTTATTTCCAGCATGAGGAAGAGGGCAAACCATTTCCATCTACCTCTAATTACAAAATTGAAATTCAAGACCTGAAGAGACAGATATCTGATTTACAATCCCAGCTTACCCGAATTACACAGGACAGTCAAAAGACACCGACTAGACCAGCAGCCAAACCAGTAATACCCAAGTCAGTTGTAAGGTCTGCAGTCGACAATACCACTCCTCAAAAACCACAGTTTCACAGCCAAGATGGAAATAATAACAAAAGCAATAGGCCAAAACCCTGGTATCGTTTCAGGTGTGGACACATCAAACCCTAGTGTGAGGGTGAACCAAACCCAAATGAGGGTGACTACACAGCAGTAGTTCTGAGACCATCACAGCTGGTCAGACCCAAGTTCTCAAAGGAACAGTGAATTACAGGACACCAAACACTGGAAGGTGGGTGATGGTAGAGTCACCAAAATCAGCTCCCATGTCAGGTGGCATGCTGGTAACAGATAGCATGGCAGGTCTACCACCTAAGCTACCATGCTGCATAACATTGATTCTGAGAAAAGAATCAGACTATATTACCCTGTCTCCAAAGGCGGTGATAGTGGAGATACATGCCATCAAGGGTGTTCAGTCCATCGAATCTTCTAACTCAGACTCCCAAACAAAGCCTGACCACAAACCAAAACTCAGTTTTGACTTTGGAAACTCTCCATACCCAGTGTGTGGAAAGAGAGGTTAAGTGAAAAATTGAAGTCTATGCCAGACGTATTTGCACAGCATGAGCTTGACTTTCGCCACACTGCTAAAATAAAACACTGCATAAACCTCAGTGATGAGAAGCCATTTAAGCATAGAGCGAGGCCTATACATCCCCAAGAGACAGAAGCTGTGCGTAACCATCTTCAGCAACTTCTTGATGCAGAAGTCATCCTCAAAGGTGAATCCCCTTTCTCCTCACCAATTGTAGTCATCAGGAAAAAGAATTATGTTAAACTCTGCGTACATTAAAGAAAACTGAACCTTCAAAGAGTAAAAGACTCTTATGCCTTACCTAATATAGAAGAATCCTTCTCAGCACTGACTGGATCCGAATGGTTCTACGTGCTGGATCTCAATCCAAATCTCAAATCAAATGGAGGAAGCAGATAAGCACAAGTCTGCATTTGTTTGCCCACTAGGATTCTTTGATTTCAACAAGATGCCTCAAGGGATAACAAATACCCCTAGCACATTCCAGAGGCTCATGGAATGCCGTATAGTAGAGCTGAAATTGAAGCAAGCCCTAGTTTTTCTGGATGATCTTATCATTTTCTCCCTGACACTGGAAGAACATAAGGAGAGGCTAGTGCGAGTGCTCAACCGACTAAAAGAGTATGGCCTGAAACTCTCACCAGAAAAATGCGAGTTCTTCCAGACGTCTGTAAGGTACTTAGGCCACATTGTATCTGAAAAAGGCATCAAATCAGATCCAGAGAAGATAACAGCATTAAAAACGTGGCCAAAACCGAACCCTTTGAGAGAGTTGAGAACCTTTCTCGGATTATGTGGCTAATTGTTAAACCACTCAATGAGCTCACTGCTGGATACCTACCATTGAGAAAATGTCTCAACACTGAGAGTTGGAAAGTTCCCCAAATCAAAAGAGTTCTTCGGTGAATGATGGACTTCTGGTTGCTAGACAATTTCTGACAACCTGATAGGGAAGCTGCCGCCATCCTCAGATTTGCTAATCCTAAATTGTCTTAAACACTACATACAGATGCCAGCACCTCAGTCATCGGTGCTGCCCTGTACCAGGAACAACAAGCTATGGGCTGTCAAAGTGTGAAAGCAGGTACCCTGCCTACAAATTAGAGTTCCTCACTCTTAAAAGGGCTGTGACAGAAAAGTTCCAGGATTACCTGTATGGGAGCCCATTTCTTGTTTTCACTGACAGTAACCCATTAATATATATCCTCACCTCTGCTAAGCTTGATGCCAAAAGCTACAAATGGTTGGCTGCTCTGTCAACAATTGACTTTCAGCTACAGTACAGAGTTAGAAAACAAAACCAGGATGCAGATGAATTGTCCAGGAGGCCACACAGCAGATTACCTGATGACACACAAAGAGGTGGAGAAAATACAGCAGTTCACAAAGAACCATTTGAAATCTGAGCATGTGTCACTGAATGAGAACACGATTAAAGCCCACTTAGTTAGTCTAGTGATTAACAATCCTCCTGTGGAGACATCACCCAGTACCACTTATGTTGTGTCCCTTACCCACCATCCAAAGGCTCTTCCAGGAAGCTTTGAAGAAGACAATCAATTCTTCAAATCAAATTGAACAGTGAAATGACTATATAAAAATGTACTGAGATTTGAACTGGTGTTTATGCTACATTACAGGATAGCTGAACACAATCAGGGGAAAGTGCTAACTGCCGTCTTCACATTCATAGGTTCACAAATGCCCATGATTGGCTCACGTCTCTATAGAGAGTACTGCCATCCCTCCCAGCCAGAGAGCACATCCAATTTTACTTTCTTGAACTCCAAGCCATGAATTGCCACTTTACCAGGTTTGTCTCTAGCCATGGACTCTATAATTTGAGACATCTGTGATGAAATTGATGCAATGCGAATAAGCATATGCAACCCAGTCCATCCATGTATGCTAACTGATGCTAGTACAATTTTTTTTCATGCATAGTAATTGATGCTAGTGCAAAAAAAATAAAAAATTCTGCCATCCACCAGATCATGGGTCGTCATGCAGTCATGCAGTAGTAGGTGGGATTCAGATATTTGCACTATAGTTACAATACTGAGGTGAATCACATACCACTATGTGAAAGTCAATAAGGAGTTTTTTATTTTTTTTATTTTTCTGGTCATTAAGCCTACTTGTCCATTATTTTTATGAATAATAATGCTATTAAATAATAATAGCCCAGATCAATTTATCCCAGATGAATGAAAATCGGATTAGTCCAGTTGTGTGTTCATAAGAAAGCATGATTTCTAGGAAAGGCTGTGTAAACATGAGCCATTTTTATTAAACTTCTTCCAATACCAAAAGTAACAGTTTGTTCACAGACTGTGGAGCAGTCTGGGATTGCTGTGCAATCTGGACATTCCTTGGCTTCTCTTCATACTCAGCTGAACACAATGTTCCAGTTGCTGAGAGGAAAAGCTTGGAATTCCCAATCCCTTTGTTGTTTGAGATTAAATCGCCATTCATATCTGTTCTTCCAAGAAGAAAATGCTGTTTTAGTACAACGAGCCATCACAATAAACTGTCAAGTTTCAGAAACTGTGTATCTTGTCAAGCTGCTAAAACAAGAAATTGTTTATGTTAAACTAGAAAAAAAAGCTTTCTGTAACTGGCACACTTCTGACCTAAATTTGATCACAGAGTGCACGATTCTCTGCAGCATATTTCCTGTGGGTGCTCTAATCAACTGTGGAAGGATGATGCAGTTCATCAGAAATCAAAACGACAAAGCCTGCTAGGCATTTGAACATAACAAACACTGCATTCTCCAGGTACTCACCCTAGATACATACAACCATGAGGTTAGAGAAAACATGTCAATCAAGCTGGGAGACACAGTGATATTCCAGCTGGACATATGTTTGTGTTTTCGTGCTGTTAAGCCTTTGTTTATGGTGAGTATCTCACAGTGGAATGTAATTGCAGCATTGCGTGAGTGACTAAAAAGTGAGAGAAAAAATGTGGTAATTTTTTGATGATGCTGTTATTGTGTAATTTGTCACAGGACATGCAGGGATTATGTGTCGGTGGATAAAAAATGGTGTGGTCAGGGAGCATCTGTGTGTTTAACGGTGGAGGTTATAGTGGATAGGTGTGAACACAAACATTCTTGCAAATGAACTCCATGTGTACAGGCATGACACTTTCAGTTCATGATCAGGAACAAAAATACAACTGCAAGGGTCTAGTATATCTTTGATGTGGTAATAGTAACGAAATAAATTCTCTGGTAAAAGCTGAAGTACAGTTTCTAATTCTTCAGTCAAGTTAAAGATGGAAAGAATACACTCTTAAATTTAGTATGAAAGCAAAAATATTCACAAAAGAATACGACATCAGTTACTGATGGTAAATTAGTAGCTCTTTCATCAACAACTAGCTAAGGCTAACTCACAACAGCTTCAATCCTAATCTCTCATTTGCTACCTAGCCTGGTAATTAGGCTGCTTACAAATGATCAGTGGCAAAAACCATTGTGCACCGGTATTCCCCATTGATGGAGCAATTTTTTTGCCTACAGGCAACACAGAATTTGACACATTGCCACTGTGCTCAAAGTTCACCGAAATTCAACTTCAACCCAGTTTACGCTGAACTTTACAAAGCAAAACCAATGAGCTGAGCCTTCATATGTGACGTAGCAAAGTCGTGACTTGCTAGTGACAGTGAAGGCACAGCTAATTATCTGCATGTTTCAGTATGAATATTGTTGTATGTTTCATTACTTAATACAACCTTAAAGACATGGCATTCAGAAACGGAGTGGAATATGTTATTGTATTAAGTTAGCTACCAGTTTTTAGGCTAGTCATTAGGTTTTCAAGTAACCAAATGATGGAACTATTTTATGGGCGTTTTTACATGCTCAGTGGGCTAGGCAAGTAGATTTATGATTTGTCCACCAGTATGTAAGCAAATATTTTTAAGCACAATATTTAGGTGTTTTTAGAGTGTGAGTGCTTGTATACACGAATTACAGGTCAGAGGAGAAGCTACTTAGCCATTAATGTGTGTTAATATGAAACACATCTCTGAAACACTAATAAATCAATGCAGCATTTGTTTAAGGACCTGTGTTCTTATTTGAAATAGTCTGCCTTAGCCATCACCCCAGCATTGCCAGTCATTTCCAGCATATTGCTTTATACTGTACAAAATATGTATACCTTGATCAAACTGGCTTAAACCTCAAACTTTAAAAGTGCCTTGCATATTTTTCATTTCTGAAATATGGGGAATACATACCCATGGTTGGAAGAGGCATAAATGATGCCTCACATTTACATATGACGGCTCAGACAATATTTACAATCAGATCACAGTGTCATTCTTAATAACAATTGTGAAATGTCATCACTGCTAATTTCTCTCTCACAATGCCTATTTGACATTACAACCAGGCTCGTAATACATTTCTTATATTTTATTGAACACATCCATCCAATTGCTCTTGCATTTCCAAATGAATTTGCAAGCTGAGAAGGACATTAATGTGTTATATGTCACTGGTAACAATATGCCAAATATGTGCATGGAAATTGGACACACACACACACACACACACACACACACATAGAAAATGTTCATGTGTACCACACCTTAACACTCTTATTCATCAGGAATGAATGAATAAGTACAGGCAGAAGCAGACAGGTATAATTACAGGTGATGATGACCTAAGGTTGAGCCAACCTGCTATTATCAGCTCATATGCAAGAATAGTCACCCACACACATTCAGCTAATGTGCATTCTCTGAGAGGTCACGTCACATCTTAGGCTTCTTTGTAAGAAACCATGAAAGTGCCTAATTATCTATGAAGACGCGGCCTCTATTTTGGGTTGTGGTTGCCGGGTGTGAAGATAAGAGGAACGCTACAGTATGTTCCAAATTCCATTCATCATCATGACCTCTTGTTCACTGTTCGAGCCAAAATAATCCTTTTTAAATTCTGAACAAATGCAAAAAACATGCCATTTAATTAAATTTTCTC
The DNA here is from genome assembly GCF_001660625.3 of Ictalurus punctatus. Taxonomy (NCBI): domain Eukaryota; kingdom Metazoa; phylum Chordata; class Actinopteri; order Siluriformes; family Ictaluridae; genus Ictalurus; species Ictalurus punctatus. The sequence continues at coordinate 14,456,418 of NC_030438.2, forward strand.
AAATGAAACTTTTTACTGAAAAATCGATTTACAGTTAACTCTATAATTACTGGAATTAATATAACCACAAATTTATATTTAAAAAGCAATTAATTAAGTTTAATAAATAAATAAAATTTAAGTGATGCAGAAGGTAGTCTTGCCACCTCACAGCTCACAGGTACTGAGTTTGACCCCAAAGTCTGACTATGTGGGTTTCCTCCAGGTTTTTTTGGTTTCCTCCAACCTTTAAAACATTCTGGAAGGTGAATTGGTTATGCTAAATTGCTCTTAGGTGTGAATGTGTGTGCACAGGGCCATGTCTCTTGTGTTGCATTGTTGTTGAACATAAGAGCTTCTAGAGACTGAGAGAAATTAAAAAATAATTTCTCATATTAACAATTTTTTGCATTCATGTAAAATTTTCTTTTGAGTGTCAATAATTTACTGTACAAAATAGTAGTAGCTTCTCCTGTAATGTTCATTTAACATACACTATTTTTCATCAATTTTAATAAAGATGGCATAATTCTGAAGTTGACTGTACAAATATTTATCAAGGTGAACATGAATGGATTTATGTGTAAATCATTCATATTTACACAAACACATTTTGTATTCATGAAAAATCTTTAAATTTACAATAACTTTCATATCATATTAAATTTGCCTTTATCGACCGATACAGATTATTGGCTGATATATTGTCTGTACATCCACATTTTTTGTGATTGTTAAAATGCTTGATATTTTGCTGCAGCTTTTTTTCTACTTGTGGAGTTTTTTGTCCTTTTTGCAAAAACTACTTGAATTGGTGAATTTGCAGTTGCAGGAAATTGTTTAACACGGTCTTTCGCAGTGATGAAATGAGACCTTTTAGCTGTACTCATGTTCGACGCATGTGAATTGAAGAGGGCTTTGACTGAACGTGCGTTGTAATGACATCACATGGCACATCTTGGCCCAAATCTGTGTACATTTTGCAGTAATTTTTAAAAATTGCAAGCGCATATATATAAACAGCATTAAATTGGCTGTCCATAAGCGTTGGTGCCATGTATGAAAAAGTTAGTGGTTCCCCCAGAGGATCAAGCTGAAGGTTTCTACATCTTTCCTTTATTAAAATGTTGTCAATTATACACCCATATGATTTCAATCTATATTCATCTATGCTCAATAAACTGGATAACACGTTCTTAACAAATTATTGCACGTTATCACAATTAATAATGCATTTGTTATTTATTTTAACATAACAAATATACAATACAGGTCTCTAGTTTTACCATTTACCTATATACAGTATATCTGAAAAAAAAATAAATAAATAAATAAAATATTCCGTTCCCTATACATACACAAACTTAGTTCACAATACTGTTGTGAATATGCAGACTCTAAGAGTGAATGCTCTGCTTGAAACTACAGATAATTTTATTTGTTTTTCATTAAACTCCAGTAAGCTAGTCTGTTAACTCTTAGTCTGTTGAATGTCACGTGTCATGCATTTTATGGAAACACACTCACACACATACTGTAATATATTTCATATTACAGATGCCACAACATGAAGAAGCAGAAATGTCTGGATGTATGAGTTTTTAGTTAAAGGATAGTTAGAGAACACTGTAGCAATCAACTGCCAATTAATTAGTTTAGATACCATAGTAGAGATTATACTAACAGACAGATAGGATTCTCAGCAAATGTTTGTAGATTTGTGCAAAATGTTTTGGTCAGAGATTTTCAATTAAACAAACAAACAAAAAAAGATAGAGCAGTATTTTCATGCTTACATACATGATATTATGTAGGTTGCTTTCTTTTCACTTGCTCAAGGTTTAGGAAAACTTTCCAGAAAAAAATAAATATCTTATTTTTTTCAAAATAAATGCACCAAAGACTATTTGTATTCAACTTGTATCAACCATGTATTTTTTAAACTACTTACAGTAGTTAAATTAGGTCACTTCTTTGCTGAGCTTGAAGTTTAACTGAAGGAAATAATTGATGCACTGCAAAACGATTTATGAATAAGTTACATTTAGAGTCCAGTTTTACATCCTCTCACAACCTGAAAATTGAAGCAGAATGCTAATTCAAGAAAGGGCTTAAATGTGAGCAGCCTGTTCTGAATGTTACAATTCATGAATATCAGCAATTTTAAGCAATTTCAACATCCTAAATGTTACACTCTGAAATGGAGGTTTTGGAGGTTGTTTAATGTTTAATGAATATAGTAAACAGGTTCAACAACAAATCAGGTTAAACATCAAAATACACTGATAAGATTATAAAAGAAAAACATGACAAGACACAGACATGAAAATTCTGTTCTTCATGCAGCTTTAGCTTCTGAAAAATCAAGCTTAATTTACCAGCTGCCAAACCACAGGTTAAGCTGGTCAAGCTAGTAGACCATTTTTGCCAGCTGGTAGAGAGGAAACACTGACCTCCCTTTATGGATTTTGTGTGGGAGCTCTACATTTTTCTGTATGTTAGTCATATTTTGTCCCTAATAAAAACGGCAACAATTAAGATATGAATTTGTCATGTAATGGGGTTTTAGATGGATGCAATTGCTGTTAGGAACTTTATTAAGAGGCAGGCAGACAAATCCAAAACCTGTAGCACAAACATAGTCAAAAACCAGCAAAAGTTTGGAAAAACAGGATGAACTAGGTGAAACAAGAATCAATAAACCTGAGAACTAAATACCATGGATCAACACAGGATCAAATACCATGAATCAATGAACAAGGATAAACGGCTTGGTATGGTACAGACACATAATATTTGCATTGAAAAAAGACACACGAGGGGTTTAAATAAGTAATGCAATTTAATCAATGGTAAAACAAAAACATCTGTGAATAATGATGACACGTGAGGGAGACAACCAATAATAAGACTGGGGCAGATACAAGACATAAACCATAACAAAACACACATGTTGAAATTAAACCAAGTCACTGACAACCCGGAAGCACACACTGTCGCGCTACAGGCTGTTGAGCGCACTGCTCCCTCCGGAACTCAGTGCAAGGAGAAAATCCATGACAATCTGGAATTCATTGATAGTTGTGCAGGTGTTTTGAACTCTCTGATATTAAACATGACATCCTGCAATCCCTGCCCCTTTCTCCTATCTAACACTAGTAATCATTTGGCCAGTACTCTTGTTTCAAATTGATTTTTCTGTTTGAAACATGTGCCTTTGCTTTCTGTCAAGATAAACGGAAAATATTTTGAGATTATTAATGTGAAATGTATAAGTAACTTAACTAACACTACACAAGTACATAGTACTTATTTATTAGGTATGCCACTGAAATTTTCACCCAAAAATGGCCAAAAGAGCCACTTTTGGTCTTTTGAGCTGAAAGATCTGACTGGAAAACACAGGTTAAATAGTAATAGACACCTACAAAGTATCAAAACTAACCCTGTGGAAATAATTTTAATGCTAATGACAATTAGAAAGTGATTAAAATGCCGTTTGTTACCTTTATTCTCCTGTGACATTCAGCACAGATAAGATCAAAAAGTTTGAGAAGCCGCAGATTAACAGTGGAGATGTCAGCCGTGTGGAAATTAGACACATTAGACAAGAAATTGGTACTGTATATAGAAAATGTATCATGTTGTGATTTTGTTGTTGTTGTTGTTGTTGTTGTTGTTTTTTTTTATTATTGTTGCAGACCAAATACACCCCTTCATGTTAACGGTATTTCCCTAATGGCAGTTGCCTTTCAGCATTAAAATGAAAAAAATTGTTCAGTAATGGTTTTAGGAGCTTGCTAAAGAATTTAAAGTGGGGACTTGGCTTTCAAATTCCCCAGATCTCAATCTGACCGAGAATCTGTGGGATGTGCTGGACAAACAAATCCGACCCATGGAGGACCCACCTCGCAACTTACAGGACTTAAAAGATCTGCTGCTAATGTCTTGGTGCCAGATACCACAGCACACCTTAAGAGGTCTTGTGGAGTCCATGCCTCAAAGGGTCAAAGCTGTTATGGTGACACAAGGGGGACCTACACAATATTAGGCAGGTGGTTTTAATGTTATATCTGTACATATACAGTATATACAGTATAAAAAGAGAGCAAGTAAACCTAAATCATTTTTAATAATAAGTGTAGTTATTTAATAAAGATTAAATATCAGCATGGTCTGTGCAGATGGTAGCAGTAAACCAAAATGGTGCAAATGGCAGAATTGATATTACTGGAACAGGTTTATTTCATTATGCCCTTAGGAGGTAATGGATATTTAGACCAGTATGATTATTTTTTTTGGAGGATGAAAGCTGCCTTATAAGTCAGTTCAATTTGCCATGGCATCTGATCAATTTTATAAAGCTTTGTCATGGTTTGGCTTCCCTTTCTCTCCATATTTTTGACCTTTTCGGGTACTGTGGCTCTGCTGAATATGCACCTAATTATTTTTAAAATTCTTATAGACATGAGTCAAAAATACTTCAACTTCTGCCTCAGAGAAATTATTATTTTTTTTTTTTTTTTTTTTTTGGCCATTAGTAGCGATTTTGCCCTTTCCGCTCTGTGAACCTGGTCTTTTGATGGAATTTGTGCGCATGGATTTTAAGTGCAAAGTATCTTTGGTGTGTATGTAACAGTGCTGGGTCCGAGGCCACCTTTGTCAAGTTCAAGTCGAGACCAAGTACTTAACCAGTCGAGTCCAAGTCCAAAAGGGGCAGAGTTGGACTCAAGTCTGAGTCATTAAAGGCCTTCACAAACCAATGGCAATATAAATGTAACAAAAAACACCACTATTACATCTTACCATTGCCATTTAATATTTTTATTTCATGTCATCAGCAACTCTTATTTACAGTCCAGGAATGTGAAGAACTGCCTGTCTATTTACAACAGTATTGCTTATATTGCTCATAATAAAGCTGTTATATATGGTATTATAATTAATGCTGCTGTACTGTGCTAAATTCAAAGAGATTTTGATTTTCTCGACAGTAAATAGAGAAAATACCATGAGTGCTAAGGTACACAATGTCATGAACCAAAAAGTTTAACTTTTCCAGAGTGTTGTAATATTTGGCAGTCCTCAGTGCTGCAGATAGTCCATGGTTGCACAATATCACTTCCAGTACAGCCTTCACTTAAAAAAAAGAGCATGGGAGGGAACAGAGCAAAGCAAACATTCTGTACTCTACATGGCTCCCCCACAACACACACACACACACACACACACACACACACACACACACACACACACGCATGCCATAACTTTCCGTAGATCCGGAGTTTCCCATTAGCCCACATGTCTCAACCCTATGCTTTAACCCCACCCTCTCAAACTGTGGGCGGTACTAAAAACTAAAAACAAATACCCACAACCACACACACACAGAGACACAGATATGCATACCTTCACACTAATATGAGGAAACAATCTTCAGTTATTTCCACAACTTCTTAAGGGAGAACAAGCCTTTTTTGAGCAGTAATAGATCAGTACCAGAATACTAATGTTTTTAGGAAATTAGTGCATGAAGAAAACTGAACTATACTGCAGGAATTACATCCTGAAGAGATTATTAGAAATACCTATGACTTCAAGGTTCTGCAGCAAGAAGACAACGCAGTGAGTTAATAAATGCCAGTGCTTGGCGTTTTGTAAGGTGAAAATTGAAACAGTTTGTGAAATTGTAAAGAATATACTTTTAACATCATTTACCACTGAGCACCTGGAAGTTATTTCACAGCAAGTAAGTAATGCATTCTCACTTAGTGGGTTTTTACAAGTGGCAAATACATTCTGTGTTTAAAAGGAGATTAAAAGCACTTTCTATTCCTCGTCATTAGAAATTCTGAAGTTAGGTTGTAAAGTTAAAAGTTTTTGCTATTCACAATCAGTGTTATGGTGGCCTTTTAACAAACCGAAAAACATTAACAGACCAAAAATACGACAGCTATTTCAGAAGCATGACCGCATTAATCGAAAACATAAAGGATAGGTCCTTATCAAACATCACATACTTGCTGATTGGACATTTTCATTTGCTGATTGACATTTACATACATTCATTTGGCAGACATTTTTATGCAGTGACTTACAATTGAGCTGAGCAGATGAAGTTTAAGGGCCTTGCTCAGACATGAATAAAAGCATCAGTAGATTCATCAAAGTTCATTTCCTCTTGCATTTTCGCCCTTTTACTGTAAACATCCTCCAGATCTCAAGTGGCCTCTCAGACTGAAACAAGCGTATCAGCAATGAGCCCTATCCATTTTGTTGATGCATTTTTTAAAGTGCTGTGTTGTTTTTAGTTTTATTGTTGTGATTTTTGATTTGTGGTTTTGATGTTGCTCTTGCATTTTGGCCCACTACACAAACTATTCTAATCTACTCCATGTGTTCGAGTAGAGATGAAGCCAGACACAATGACCATGACAGCACTGGACAGCAAACAAGATACGGTGTGTATCTTTGGCACGGGAGATTTTGGCCGATCTTTGGGTCTTCGCTTGCTTCATGCAGGATATAATGTTGTCTACGGATCCCGAAACCCCAAAAATTCTGCTCTGTTGCCCAAGGGGGCAAAGGTAATGCCACATGAGGAGGCATCTCGAACAGCGAGGGTGATATTTGTGGCTATTCATCGAGAGAACTATGACTTTCTGGCCAGTCTGAGCCCAGCTCTTGAAGGAAAGGTCCTGGTGGACATCAGTAATAATCTGAAGAAGCATCAGTACACAGAATCTAATGCTGAGTATCTGAGCATGCTGGTACCTGGGGCACTTGTAGTCAAAGCCTTCAACACCATCTCAGCCTGGTCACTGCAATCAGGGGGGCTGGATGCCAACAGACAGGTAAGATGCATGCAAGATATATATATACAGTGGGGGAAATAAGTATTGAACACGTCAACATTTTTTTAGTAAATATAATATATATAGCCTCCAATGAAGCTATTCACATAAAATTTTCACCAGACTCAAGAAATCCACACATATAAGGAAATCCAAATATTAAAGTCCATAAATTAAATTATGTGTAATAAAGAAGAATGACACAGGGAAAAAGTATTGAAAATTATTTAAGAAGCCTTTGTAATGACAGCTTCAAAACACTTCCTGTATGAAGAAATTAATGGGCCGCAGTATTCAGGTGTTATTTTGGCCCATTCTTATAAACATATTGTCTTTAAATCTTGTTCAACTAGATTCAAGTCAGTTGATTGACTGGGCCATTCTAACAACTTGATTTATTTTCTCTGAAACCAACTGAGAGTTTCCTTTGATGTATGCTTTGGATCGTTGTCCTGCTGGAAGGTCCACCCATGTCTCATCTTCATCATCCTGGTGGATGGCAGCAGATTCTTGTCAAGAATCTCCTGGTAAAGTGCTCCATTCATCGTTCCTTCAATTATATGAAGTCTGCCAGTACCATATGATGAAAAACAGCCCCACACCATGATGCTTCCACCTCCAAACTTCACTGTTGGTATAGTGTTTTTAGGGTGATGTGCAGTGCCATTTCTTCTCCAAACATGGTGTGTAGTATGAAAGCCAAAAAGTTCAATTTTGCTCTCATCTGACCAGACTACACTCTCCCAGTATTTCATAGGCTTGTCCAAATGAGTTGTAGCTAACTTTAAACAAGCTTCAACATGCCTTTTCTTTAGTAATGAATTCTTGTAGGGTGAACGTGCATAGAGGCCATGGCGGTGGAGTGCATTGCCTATTGTTTACTCTGTGATGATAGTATCTGCTGCCTCCAAGTGGTTCTGGAGCTCTTTCTGAGTGGTCCTTGGCTCTTGGGCTACTCTTCTAACTATTCTTCTGACTCCCTGGTCAGAAACCTTACAAGTTGCTCCAGTGCGTGGCCGGTTGATGACGGAGTGATGTTGTTTCCACTTGTGGATAATAGCCCCAGTGGTGCTTACTGGAAGATTCAGAAGTTTTGAAATGCACCTGTATCCGATTCCATGTTTTGCAACAATAAGGTTGCGACCGTCTTGGGAGAGCTCTTTGCTTTTACACATCATGAGATGTTTCTTGTGTGACACCTGGTAACAAAAAGCCTTTTTTATCGACCATCAATTTACTAACCCAGCTGATATTAATTTGCACAGATAGGAGATATTATTACTTTCTAACTACTTACAGATTTAAGCTGGTTCCTTGCCTTACCTTGCCTTAGAGAATTGTTTTTTCTTAGTTTGTTCAATACTTTTTTCCTGTGTCATTCCACTTTATTACAGATAACTTTATTTATGGACTTTAATGTTATGAATTCTTAATATTTCCAGATTTCTTGAGTTAATACTGATGTCTGGTGAAAATTTCATGTGAATAACCTTATTGGAAATATATTTACTGAAAAAAAAAATGTTGACACTCTGTTCAATACCTATTTCCTATTGCCCTAAACTTCATTTCTTATGCAGATGACTATTTTAATAATATAGCAAATTAACTTACAAGCTATGATCTGCTAAAAGAATAATCAGTGATAAAAGGTTATATAAAATGTGGGCCCATGCACTAACCCTTTTATAAGTGTCTCCTGTAGATTACTTGTGATTGATCAACTGTCAACAACATGGCAACCCAAATATAGCAGTTATAAATAGATATTACCAAGAAATTATCACAAAATCCTCCATCCTGAAGACTTCTCCATGTTGGAAAACTTAAAGTTACAGCTCATTCTCTAAAACAATGTTTTAGAGAATGAGCATCAATATAAACCTGTGATTTGTCTTGCACCTCCCACTATTGATAGAGCTACTGTTACGGAATATTCTGACTGATCAGAATTGAGAATTTAACAGTGCTGTAGTATAGAAAAATATTAGCATACTTTAATTAACATATTAGCATATTACACCCTGTTAACTAAAATTTAAAGCTACATTTAGTAGTTTACACCACTATCTACTATATTGAGTAGTTATATAAATAACTATATTTAGAGAATTTACTTTGAATTTGATGAAAACAGTATGTATGCTATAATACACTATAGGCCATGCTGCAAGCAGCAAGGGTGTGATGTGGCACAGTGACTTCAGTGAGATGAGCCAGTGACTTCAGTATGCATCATTCCAAGATTAAAGCAAAGTGCAGTATTATCAATCTTCTTCATGCTTAAGTTGCTGTGGTCACAGGCATCTAATTTAATTGATTTCTCTGTCTCACTCATTTTAAAATGCAATAGCTGCCACGAGTATTTCCTGGCAGTGAAATAGATCTTGAGAAACTTAATGACCTTAATATATTCATTCATGGCCACTCCTTATTAGAAATAACCACCAAAATAACCTCAGCAACTCCGTACCATTGTATGGTGGATTTGTTATAGGCTGCTTGATGATCACATTAATGTCTGCAGACATCATTGCACTGACTCATAGATGACACTGTGTTGAAAACTGTTTGCTAATCTCCTAATGATTTAAAAGGGACACTAAATGTAAAGTGTTCCCTTATGTATACAATTATTGTTGCTTAATGGCACTTTAATAATCCTTGTAAGCATTTAAAAAGGCTGAAACACTGATCTGCAATTAATATGTCAACCATTCATGGAGCAAAGTGCAAAGTGTCAAATGAGGTACAAAAGACTTTTGCAATAATTCACCTAAATTTGCAGACTCTTCCCCAAATATGACCCCAAACAGAACATCCTCCTGGTATGTTTATGGATGTATTGTGAAACATCTGTATATATAAACTGTACTGCATACTTCCAAAATCCATCTCATCAACAAAATGTGAGGGAAATCACAGCAGGATGAAGCACTCTCACTGATGTTTGTGCCACTAGTGTTATTGCTTATTATCTAAAATTCAAGTCCACTGCAAAAAGAAATTCACACTGGTCACCAGAGGATTTTTCAGGAACAGGTTCACAAAGTCTGAATCCAGGCAGGCAATCGAGGCCTCACTCAGGGACTGCAGTGCATTATGTGTGAGCATATTCCTGTGCTGAATGAAGATAAGTAGATACATAAAACCTAGTTTAAAGTTTACCTATGGGATAATTACTAACAAAATATTTTTTAAAAATGAAGGCATTAATTAACAGGATGATTTATTGAAAGACTAAATAAAATTAAAACTTAACGTGAACCTTGCATTAATTTTATTAGGCACGTGGTACGATAGTTTTCTAAAGAAATCAGCTGGTTGGTTTTTCCAAACATTTTAGAGAACATGCCACAGGTTTTTTTTTTTTTTTTTTTTTTTTTTAAGATTTTGGCTCTCACTTGCTCTGTAGATCTCAATTCAACAAAGTTTTAATCTGAAATGTGATCTATTATCTAATCTAATTTCCTTTAAAGACAGAAAATGATTGACACCCTTAACTGCAAGGTGTGATTTTTTTTGGTTTGTTTGTTTTCAATTGCTATGTCATTATTTTGGCTTAATATCTGGTTATTTGGCTGAATAACATGTTATTTACACTTAGTGTCTTGTTATTTGAACTTATTAGTAACTCATTTTTTGACTTGCAGAATCATTTGACTTAGTATATAGTTCAATTGACTTAGTAACTCATTATTAACTTGCTATTTTAACTCCAACTTACTTATTATTTCAAGATATTATCTCATTATTATGATTTAGCAACTGGTTATTTTGACTTACTTCATTATTTCCAGATCTCCTTATTCTTGACTTAGTAACAACTTGATCAAAATAACAATTTATGAAGTGAAAAAAAAACAAATTAAGTCAAAATATTGAGCGAGTAAGTCAAAATAATGAGTTAATGAGACTTACTTAAAAAATTAGATAATCAGTCCAAGTAATGAGATACTAACTCAAAATAATGACTTGGTAAGTCAAATTAACTAATGAAATTATTAAGTCAAAATAACCAGAAAATATCTCAAAATAACAAGTTTCTAAGTCAAATAATGCATTACTAATTCAAAATAACAAAATAATATATTGAAATAATGAGACAAAATTATGACAGCACAAAGAATTCCCACACTTTGCGGTTCAGGCCTTCCATACAAAATGTATGTTTGGATGTTTGAAGCTTTTTTTTTCTAGTGACACTAATTCAGAAGACATAAAATAAACATCTAAGACAAAAATGCATATTAAACAAAAATTGGGTGCCTTAGACTTTTGCATTATATAGAATGTCTATCTTGTAAGAATATTACAATACTACAGTGTATTTATAAATTTATGTTTGGTGTGGCTTACCAATAAGCTGTTTTTGAAAATTCTTTTTCTACCCATTGAATGTTCACATTTCAATGTCAGTTTATTTCTTTTGAATGTATATATACCAAGTTTTAAAGGTGCTGTCAATTTTTGAATGGTTTCTAGACCCATAATAATTATAATATCATTTGAAAGATCCTTTAGAAAAACTATGCAACATTGCCATCACACCAGTTTCTGCTTTTCTGGCTTCTGTTTACCTTCAGCTGCTCCTGGAACATTGAAAAATGGCTGAACCTTGCACTCTGGCCCCAACTTCTTTTCTATATTGTCATATCTGAGATAAAATAAATAAGAAAAATATAAATATCTTTTCAGGTATTGATTTGTGGAAACCACGTGGATGCCAAGCAGGTAGTAGTGGACATAGCCCACAGTTTGGGTCTTAACGCAGTGGACCGAGGCTCCCTGAGAGTGGCGTCTGAGCTGGAGGATCTCCCTCTTCAACTCTTTCCTCTTTGGAGGCTTCCTTTACGTATCAGTGCTGGACTCCTTGGAGCCTTCTTCCTCTATGTTCTAATTCGGGATGTTGTCTACGCACGGGTTGTTGACAACAAAGACAATTCCTTTCGCATCATGGTCTCACTGGCTAATAAGGTGTTTCCTATGGTCGCACTGGTGATGCTGGCACTGTGCTATCTACCTGGTATCATTGCTGCTTTCCTGCAGCTCTACAATGGCACTAAATACCGCCGTTTTCCTGACTGGCTGGATCATTGGATGTTGTGCAGGAAGCAGCTGGGACTTCTGGCACTGGCTTTTGCTTTTCTGCACGTGCTGTACACCCTGGTGATCCCTATCAGATACTTCGTTTTCTATAAAAGGGCCAACATTTATATATCACTGGTAAGAATGTATGAGCATGTCTATTATGTATATAATATTAATTAATTCAAAATATTGTGTTGAGAGGATGGGTCTTCACCATCCAAATTATTGTTGCAAGTATATACAATGTAATGTTCAATTTCTAATTACTAAAGATCAGAAGTTCAGCAAACAGGTTAAAAGTACATGGCTGCATATGGGTGCTATTAGTGTCCAACTGACATTACATTTACAAATACTGAGATTTAAAGATACTGAGGGGCCAACTTAATGTGAGCTTTGTAAACAAACAATGATATTTTTTTTAATCAATTCTAGGCTTAACAGGGAGCCAGTGTAAATTGATTAAGATAGGCATAACGGGCTCATACTTACGAGTTCCCGTGAGATGTCTGGCAGCTACATTTTGCACCAGCTGTAAAGGGAAAGGGAAGACTGGGCGACACCACAGTAAAGCGAATTACAATAATGTAAGCGAAATGTTACAAAAGCATGAATCACAGTTTCAAAGTTACTCAAAAATAAAAATGCTTTTACTTTTGTAACAAGGCAAAGTTGAAAGAAGCAAACTTTACAGCAGCACTAATCTGCTTATCGAATTTTAAATTATTATTAAACAGAACACCCAGGTTCCGAGCACAGTGAGTTTTATATAGTGCAAGAGAACCAAGGTCGAGCTCAACAACACAATTTTCACAAATTTTTAGACCTAATAAAATTTGAGAGCAAAATGCAGCCCTTTGTTAGCAAAAAAAACCATTGTAAAATGAGATTGGGATGTTTTGAATGTTTAAATGAATAGTTTTTATACACTCAATCTTGAAAAAAATGACAATTACTTTGAATTACAAGGGATAAATAGCATCTTAATCATGGAATCACCCATATGCATGTAATTCAGCCAAAAGAAAGTGGATAGCGATAATCAAATGTGAATATTATTATTAGTAGTAGTAGAAGTAGTAAATGCTACATCTGCTTTCTGCTAAAAACTGAGGGATTTGATTGAATTACAAAAATGCCACATACCATTGGGTTCATCACTTGGTTAATTATGCCACAGCCTGCTGATGGAGAACCAGACAAACCTTTTATAGATATTTTTTACAAAATGTATGTGCATAAACTGTCTCTTATGATGTTACAGTTTACAAAGTTTAACTTGCTCAATGGTTGTGTTCTAGATTAAAGAGAATAAAACATACGAGTTCAAGGAAATGTGGGCCTGGCGCTCCGATGCCTACTTGTCCACGGGAATGCTGGGATTTGCACTGTTTGTTTTACTAGGAATCACATCGCTCCCTTCTGTCAGCAACTCTCTCAACTGGAGAGAATTCAGATTTATACAGGTATGAAAACTAGTACAATGCAAAAAATTCTTTATTATGTATACAAGAAATGATAGGACATTTCATAATTTGAAAGTTTTAATGATGTCATTTGATGTGCAAAGTGGAAAAAAAAAACAAGGACACCTCCACAAAAGTAAAAACTTTTTCATTTGCTCTATCAGAGCACATGAAGCTCACAAAAAGCTCATTTAACTACACTTTTACAGTAACAGGCCTGAGTGGCTATTGGTAATGTTCTAGCATATAGTGAACTTCAAACATTAAAGCAGCATTTTGGACTGAAATCGCAATAGAGCAAGAACAGCAAATGATAGTGAGTCACATCAACAAGAAGCTAGCCAGCTATCATTAGTTATGATGGTATAGTTTTAACCAAGTTCTGTGTCTGTATATTAATTGATCTAAAGCCAATATTGCCATAAAATAATGGAAAAGAAGGGGCATGTTACAATGTTCACAGTGTGAGGAGCTATATTGATTTTATGTCACTCTGTAAACAGAGAAGGGACTGATAGTTGAGTATACTACCTGTTACAGCCCAATCTAGGTTAGACCACACAGAGTAACCAGCTCGGGATACAATGGGGTTGACCTTTAAAAATGAGGAAGCCAGGAATAACACCACAAACAGGGTTGTTCAAAAAAGTAGTGGTATATTGCAACACACAATTATATACATATAACTGTACAGATCCAAAACAGGCATAACTTCAGGGTGGGCCAAGCTTACCTAAAAGGAAAATAACAAAGAAAATACAAATACTTCCCTAACTACCTAAGCCAAAAACAGAGACAAAAGGACCCTCTCCCAAAAGAAATGGCAGCCACACCCCTACTGCCAGTGAACCAAGTGAACATATGTACAATGGTGAATAGAATGCACATAAACAGGTACAATCAAACTCGAAGTCCAAAAACCAGAACAGCAGTCAGAAAATAGCATACGTTCATCAGAATCAATCAATCAATCAATCAATCAATCAATCAATCAAAATCAATCAATCAATCAATCAATCAATCAATCAATCTCTCTCTCTCTCTCTCTCTCTCTCTCACTCCTCTTCCTCTTTAACTATGGTCGTCAATCAGTGATGTCATCGTGGGAGGCGGGAGCAAGGAAGGCTAGGGCAGGCTGGAAACTCTGGGAGGGAGTTCGACCTGCACACAAAATATGGCACAGCACACACAAAAAAAACTTCCCATCCCAAAGATAGTGGGTTGTAACATACCCTAAGTTGGCAAGTTGAAATTTTAAGTTGAGGGGCATTTTCTGTGGCTTTTTCTGGTTAGAGTCATGGAATTACAAGTTGCCAAAGACAGCTATTCATTGATTAATGAATGACATTTTATAAAATAAAATAAAAAATGACAATTGCCTCACTAACTTAATGTAGCTTAATGTAGCTCTCAGTGGTAAGGAACCAGTGATAATTCCTGGTTACTCGCATTCATTGATTATTAGTCATAATAACATATCTTCAACATTCTGTATCTTCAAACAGATTTTCCTAGTCTTCTAAATATCTCAGTAATGTTTGGAAGTCTCAGTCCACTACTAGGAACTATTCTATTTAATATTATATATTATAATTTATTCAGTCATGAGACATAGAAAAATTTTGCCAAAGTATATTTATTTAAAGCAAACATCATATTTACAGTTATTTACAGTTATTTACAGGGTCCCATCATATACTGAGCAAATATCAGGTGTATAACAACAAAAATGTCTTAGAATGGCTACACACTGAAGTCCTTAAAAATTCTAAAAAAGAAAAAAAAAACATTTTAATCTGAAAAGAAAATCTGAATAATTATATTTTTGAATAATAAGTATCAATTAAACAGTATTTGATAAATTTGTAAGAAATTTTAGAAATTTTGAGTCCTAGTCACAAGGATTATTTTTCCCAAAACATAATTGTTAAATGAAGAAACATCATGATAAACAATCTGTCTACCAGTTAATATGATCATTTTATTGATATATGATAATTTTACTGTGTTTAATTTTTTTGTTTGTCTGTTTGTTTGTTTTGGAAGATTCTGTGCCAAAGTGAATCATACCAGTGAAATTAAAAAAATAAAATAAAAAAATGAAATACTGTACCGTACCATACATGTATGGCATTGCTTTTCATTAGTGACATTGCTTCTCTTGATCTCTTTAATGCAAAACAATTAATACAGGATTGCTTTCAAGAATTAAATGCTGAATATATGATTGTATTTTGCTCTGGCACAGAATCTTCTGTACAGCTAGACAGAACAAAATAACACAGCTGTACACAAGTATACACATGCTGACATTTGCTTTTGCACTCTCTTACCTTTACAGTCTAAACTAGGCTATTTGGCGTTGCTGCTGTGCACTGCTCACGTCTTCCTGTATGGATGGGACAATTTCCTGTACATGTCAGCCTACAAATGGTGTATGCCATCAAGCTATATGCTGTCTCTGGTGGTTCCCTGCATTGTTTTGGTTTTTAAAACAGTCTTAATTATGCCATGCGTAGACCGTACTATCACTCGCATACGCCAGGGATGGGAGAGACCAGGCAAAGCTGGGATGGGCAAAGATGCGAAAAACAGCCAGCCACTCATTCTATAAACAATGTTTAATATGCTTCATGGCATGAGTTTCCCAGATTACCAAGTTTGGCATGACATTGGCATTCCTGTTGAAGCGATTCTGCCAGCTTTGACAAACTCTTTACTTATCTTTAAAACACTTTAAAGAAAAGCTATACTGATAAAATATAAGATTTAAATATGTTTTTATGTTAATGCTAATGTAGAGATGCACAATGTATTCATCTATATACAGTAATTAGCAAAAATATTAAAAGCTGCAGCATGCATTTTTAAGATTAGTGCTGTTAAAGGAAAATTAATGACAGGGTGGTGATACTTATTCTGATGCAGAGTGGAGTCAAAAGAATGTTGATTATTTTTAATTTGATAACAGATTTATTTTCTTATACCACAGCAAGTAAAGAATGATGTTGAGAAGAAATAATGAACTTTTTATCCATTTATAGTTATGTTTAACAAGTTAGTTTGTGCTATCATTTACATTATAATTTCACGCTCTCTAGCCTCTCTTTTAAAATTTCTCTTGAAGTTAATGAGACAAAAAAAGTGCATGCCACATTACTGAAAAGCCTTGTCCTGAAGATTTTGCCGTGGTGGAAATCTAAATTTATAGCTTTATCTTGGTCAGTTACAAAACACTGACACTGGAGATTCCTTCCAAAAATGCTCAATGAACATCTATTCACAACAAAATTTATGTGGAGCATAAACAACGTCTTTGGATAAGTTGTTACAATAGAAACAACATATTATTAATATAATTAAACAGGTGATATTAAATAACAGGTCATATTAAAACAGGTGTATTGATATAAATCTTGCAGCTGTAGATACTTCTTACCAGAACTGAGCATTCAACAGTGCTGCGGTATAAAGTATTTTTTATTTAATCAGGCATAAAACATCATTAATCTGGATTTGTTGGTTCTTCAAATACAAGGTCCTTTCAGCTGCCTAGAAATTTCAGTTTGTTGTGCAATAAACAACTGTTATCTGTATAGTTCTGTAGTGTACTTTTTTCTTAATTCCCAATGTTCCTGAGCTATTTTTTCCACAAAGGTCTCCCAGCGGCTCCTCCTCTTAGTGTGTTATTGATCTAGCTGTGGACCTCCTGTTTTGTGTGTTTGCTACCTGTCTTCAGAGAGACTTTCTTCATTCACACTCCTGAAAATAGCTAAATCCAGGTCAGTCTATCTAAATAAAACTTTAACAAAACATTCCAAGCTTGTATTTAGACCTCTTATTAACCAAGTTTCATAATTAAGTACTTAACTTATTCAATGTAATTCAACTTAATTCAATTCAGTTCATCTATCTGGCTTTTAGAGCTGCAGAAGTCACTTGACATTTCCTAGATCCTACTCTCATAGAAAATGGATTCTTCAAAATGTTCTTTGTATAGATAAAAGTTCCTATTAACATTTCTAGTTACTACAGGAAATCTTTCTGATTGTACCGATCTTCACGTTTTTTATTTTTTATTTAATTACATCATATACCTTTTTATGAATATTACTACTTTATGGTTTGAAAGAGTGAGCAAAGTGTCCATGCATAGGAATACCATTCTATATATAGAAATTGTAATTACATGGAATGTCTTTTACAGTGATGAAATGAGACCTTTCAGCTGTACTCATGTTCGATGCATGTGAATTGAAGAGGGCATTAAACTGAACAGCAATAAATTGGCTGTCCATAAGTGTTGGTGTTATGTATGCAAAGGTTAAGGGTTCCCCCAGAGGATCAAGCTGAAGGGTTCCACATTTTTCCGTTTTTAACATGTTGTCAATTATACACCCATATGATTTTTTCAATGTACTTTATTCATTCATGCTCAGTAAACTGGATAACATGTTCTTCACAATGTATTGCACATTATCACAATTAATGAAGCATTTGTTATTCATCTTCACATAACATATATCCAATAAAGGTCTCTAGTTTTACCATTTACCTATATACAGTATATATGTAAATTGTTTATCAGTTCTCTACACTTAGTTCACAATACTGTTGTGAATATGCAAACTCTAAGAGCTCTGCTTGAAACTACAGATAATTTCTATTTGTTTTTCATTAAACTCCAGTAAGCTAGTGTGTTGAGTGTCAGTCTGTTGAATGTCATGTGTCATGCATTTTATGGAAACACACACACACTTTAATATATTTCATATTACAGATGCCACAGCATGAAGAAGCAGAAATGTCTGGATGTATGAGTTTTTATTTAAAGGTTAGTTATACTGCACACTGTAGCAATCAACTGCCAATTAAGTAGTTTAGATAGAATAGTACAGATTATACTACCAGACAGACAGGATTCTCACCACATGTTTATAGATTTGTGCAAAATGTTTTGGAAGAAGTTTTCAGCTTAGATTATAAAGATTATAAAAGAAAAGCACAGCATACAGGTTGGGTAATAAAACAACACATACACACTGAAAGTCATCAGACATGACAATTTTGTTCTTCATGCTGTTTTTGTTGTTGAAAAAAATCAAGTTTAATCTAGCAGCTGCCAGACCACAGGCTAAGCTGGTAAACAATTTTTGCCAGCTGGTAGAGAGGAAACACTGACCTGTCAACCTTTATTGATTTTGTGTGGAAGCTCTGCATTTTTATGTATGCTTGGAAGAGTTATCACTCAGAAATATGCCAAAAGCGTAGTGTTATTTTTGTCCCTAATAAAAACGGCAGATGAACCATTCGAGATATGAATCTGGAATACAGTGATCATTGCGCAGGTGCTCTGAACTCTAATATTAAACTGGCATCCTGGAAGCCCCACCCCCTTTCTTAGCCCACTAGTAATCTTTTGCCCAGTACTCTTGTTTCAATTAGATTTTTCTGTTTGAAACATTTGCCTTTGCTTTCTGTCAAGATAAGTTGAAAATGTTTTGAAATTATTAATGTGAAATGTATAATTAACTTAACTAATACTACACATGTACATAGTTAACATCAATTAACTATATTTATTCAGGATGCCACTGAGGTTTTTCACCTAAAAATGGTCAAAAGGGCTTTTGGTCTTTTGAGCTGAAAGATCTGACTGGAAAAAAACAGGTTAAAGAGTAATAGACACCTACAACATGTAAAAATAAAACATATTATTCATGTTGTCTACTTTCAAGTTTGAATTTATCATTATTTCAGAGTCACGTACTTTATGTCTCTAGTCAGCATAGCAAATACATTAAGAAAGTGTTAGAAAGCTTTAAAATAAATAAATAAATAAATAAAATATAGAATCTAATCTAGCTTCTAGCCAGTCGAGTCAAGGAATAAACAGAAAAGAAATGTATTCTGCAAGAATTCTCTTTGAATTGCATTTTACAGTCCTTCATTTACAGACAATAAACCTGTTTTTAATAGAGCTCTGTCATGTGGAAACCCATGGGATACCAATCAGTGATCCAGTGTGTGCACACACAGACAGAGAGAGAGAAAGAGAAAGAAGTGTGCACACACACAGACAGAGAGAGAGAAAGAGAGAGAGAGAGAGAGAGAGAGAGAGGTGCGCACACATACAGCTCGTATGGTCTTAGTACGAATGTCTCACAGGTGATAGAAGACATTACACTGGTATGATGATAGGTTGTTCACTCTCTCAGGGAGATGCTGGTGCTGAGACTTAGCCTGTATCTAGGATGAGCAAGATCTTCAAGATGGTCAATACCTGACTCTTTAAACAAAAAAGGAAAATATATTTTTTCTAGTGTTCAAGATGGACTATACATTGAGCAAAAAAATGCTGGCCTCATTTCAGGAAGATGAAAATAAACTCACAGTGTCTGCATGTGCATCTCTTCGAAGTTCATGGTGGACTATACATATTTCTTTGAACAAAAAAAGAAACATCTATTTATCTTAAGCAAAAAGATGCAGGCCTCATTTAAGTAAGATGAAAATAAACTCATATTGTCTGTATATGCATCTTTTCCAAGTCTCTCACACACCATATCCCAAAAATGTTTTGTTTTTAAGTCATTTTATTAAAGCAGAAATTATATTATGTTTTAGCAACCTATTTCTTAACTATTACAAGCCTTAAAAAAAAATTTTTTTTAATTTAGCAGGTAATCATATTGTTATTTTTATTACATAATTGACTATTTACTAAGTAATGAATAGAACATAATGTAGCTTGCTGTTCTAGGAAAATAATCCACAATGTGTGTGATGTTAATGCCAGAAACGTCATCTAACTACAATACTCAGAACATAAACACAACACAAACATGGCTGACACATGCTACAACACCCAACAACCACAGAGACTGGCACGTTCACAGTCATTGGCTTACTGATCACACACACCTGAACCCAATCACTCAATCACAACCACACAGTGTATAAGGACATCTCTCCACACCATGTCACGGTGAAGTATATGCTTTGTGTTGATAGCAGGCCTTTTTATTGCCATTCCCTGCTTCCAATTGGTATACTTAGTCTATGTACTTAAAGTATGTTGTTTGTTTGTTTGTTTGTTTGTTTTTTTTGGACAAAAAGTACATACTTTTGAATGTGTAGTAAAAGAGTATATAAGTAGTGGGATATACTAACACATTGTGTAACAGAAGAGAATTTATTGCCTGGAATATAACATTGTTGCTATAAACAAACTCTTTGTTGTATTTTAGCTTTTTTTCCTTATATAATTTATCGTTCCCTTGATTCATTTTTCCAAATTTCATTTATACCTTTCTAAAATGCATTCTTGAATTTGGTGAGGGTTTGTCTATCTGGTTTTCTGATCCTGTTTTGGTTTTCTGTATCTGCTGCCTGACATTGTGATGCACCCTGATGGGTTATTCTCTCTCCAGCCTCTCTTTTTTCTCTCTCTCTCTCTCTCACTCTCTCACTGTCTCTCGAAGTTAATAAGGCCAAAATATGCAGCCTCTTACTGAGAAACTATAAGTCATCTGTCCTGAAGACTCTCCTGTGGGGGGAAAATTGACTGTGAAAAACCATTTCCACTGGCGACTCCTTCCGTAAATAGATTATTTTACAGAAAGCTTAATCCTTATTGTAAAACTATCCTCAATTTCAGGCAGAAATTAGAAAGCCGGAGGCAGGTTTGGGACAACTTAAAAGGCATTTTTATTTTTTCGCTTTCGCTTTCAGCTCTTTAATATCACACACATAGTCAGCTACAAGCTGGTTGTTCTTTCTCTCTCTCTGTCTCGCTCGCTCTGTCCTCGCCTCGGCATACTACAAACATACACACACTCCACAGGTGTGCATTCCTTACCACTCATCTTTTCCGGCTCCGCCCTCCATTCACAAACCAGCGTTTGAGCACACCCCCACTTCCACACTTATATTATGTAGATCATTCATCATACAAGTCTCTGTGAATGAATTGTTACCACAGAAACAACTTCTGACCAATCAGTATTGACCGTTCAGCTAGACATTGTTATAATTATTTCTAGTAGTTATATTTTTCTTTTACTTTTTTAGTTTATATTAAATGCTTATATAATTTCCATCCATCCATTTTCTGTACCACTTATCCTTACTGGGAACCTGGAGCCTGTCTCAGGGAGCATGGGACACAAGGAGGGGGATACACTGGACGGGGTGCCAGTCCATCACAGGGCACAATCACACACCCATTCATACACTACGGACATGCCAATCAGCCTACAATGCATGTCTTTGGATGGGGGAGGAAACCGGAGTACCTGGAGGAAACCCCCGAAGCATGGGGAGAGCATGCAAAGTCTGCACTAACAGGGCCACAGTGGAAATCAAACCCTCAACCCTGGAGGTGTCACACAAATGCGCTAACCACTACGGCATGAACTTTATTTATTTTTTATTTCTTTTTCTTTGTCATTGTCATCTTTAGATCCTAAACTGTTTGCACAAGCATGAGGATATGTTTTAGATGGAGACTACAAAGCAGTTCTGTACATCACTCTGGATAAAGATATCTAGTAAATAGTAGATACTGTCTACTAGCAGTATCTAATAGATACTGTAAATGTTTGAAATATGCTATATAAATACAAATACTAATTAAAAATAAACAGAAGTTGTTATTATTATTATTATTAGTAGTAGTAGTAGTAGTAGTAGTAGTGTTAATAATAATAATAATAATAATAATAATAATAATAACCATATTGTTGTTGTTATTATTATTATTATTATTATTATTATTATTATTATTATTATTATTATTAATGCTAACAAAAGATTCAAAGAGAAATATCCTGCACTTCCTACAAGCATAATTTGTTTTCATATCAGTATGGTCTTTTGGGGCATTGAGTCCTGACAGTGAACAGTGGCCGGAAATTAGATTTTAAAAACAGCAAATTCATTCTTTTCTTTTCATACAGTCACATCAGAAAGTTCTTTCTGCAGATTTTCCAGTACAGACCCTGCAGATCTCCCAGTACAGATTTATTTATGAACATAATCTAACTATTCAAATATTAGGGTCATTATTCAAATGTTTACAGTAACACTGATTATGTATTGGACCCAAAGAGTTTTTTTTATATATATACTTGAATGTTCCAGCAAGAAAACACCCAGTCCAAGGTGACATCATTTAAAAATTAGGTGTTTTTGAGCTTTTGAATTTAGACTAAACCCATTCAATTGAAGTGACCAGTCACATTCTAAATACTCAATAATAAATATAATATAGTTCATGCTATAATTGTGGATAGTGTATATCCACCATTGTAATAAAATGAAAATAATTTGACAACCTTATGCTAAGGTATGTGTATGGTTTCTCTACAAAACAGAGCTCCATTGTGTTTTTAGTTCTCTACCAAACCTAATTTAGTTCATTAAGGGGTTCGCAATTAGTCACTAAGTTGTTTTCGAGCGGCCAATCTTTAAATGGAGGGGCTTGTCCCATCATGCCTACACTTACTGGGATTTTAAACAGTGCTTTTTTCCCCTAGACATGATTTTTCAAATGGGGTTTAAATTAACAAAATTGACTGGTAATGGCCAGAGTTCCTGTAACAATGATGACTAATATCTACTTTGTAAAAGCAATGTTCTTGTGCCATCTGGTACAAAGTGGATGCTGTGTTTGTTTATATATTGAAATGGTTTCTCTACTGACTATAGCCAGTCTCCCTGCAAAGATGCAAATATGTTTTTCCTCCTGTCTGTCTGATTATCAGTGTACAAACATGACCTTTGGCCAAGTTGTAATACATAACAAAGCAACTGCTCACTGAGCCTATCTGATGAAATTATCAGAAATGCCTAGTGACTGACAGAGAGACAGACAGAAAACATCAGTTCTGACAATAATGCTTGGACTGATGTTTAGTGTTTAACTGGTATGAATGAGAGTGAGTACCTAATCCTAAGGCTATAGTCCTACACAACCGTTTTGTTTTTTTTTGTTTTTTTAACTTGCAATATACCAAACCAGCAGTGCAGTGCTGCTGATTAATGGGGCCAAACAGCAACCTAAAGTTCCCACTAAGTTCAACTTAGATTAATTTTCTATTAACACTTTGAAATTGCACTACCAGGTACAAAGTCTATTAAGTTAATATTAGTTTATGTGAACATTGGTTCATGGCCCAAATGCTTTTATTGGTCAAGGTGCTTGTGTAGTTGTATATTAGTTATATTAGGTTAGTAACTTCAAACTTTTGATTCATGAGTACTAGTGCTATGTACATTTGAGTGTTTTTCCTGTTCTAATAGCAGGAAAAACATTTTAGGCCCAAGCCTTTGCTTGTTAGTTTGGTTACTGCCTCTGCTTCTGTTACTAGTCCTGAGAGTGTCTTAGCTTGAGGCCTAGATCTAGCAATGTTTAGTTATTGTTGCTAGGTCCATTAATACCCTTGTCTTTGCTTCAAGACTACCTCTTCTTCAAGTAGAGGCAGTGTTACTTTCACCAGCTCTATTGGTGTGCCTGTCCCAAATTTCTGCTGGTGTTTCTAGCAGTTTGTTTTTCTGCATCTGTCTCTTGCAAGAGCAAAGAGTTTGAAGTGTATTAATATACAGCCGTATCTTTGTTGGTAATTCTAGGTTCAGCCACAGCATGAATTTGAGTCCCCAGTGCAGAAACTGTTTGCTGTCTGCCAACCTGCCTGGCCAGCAAAAAAAAAATGTTTTAAATGAGAAACACTTTCTATCCATGCTTTTTACTAGGTCCTACTGTGGGGATACATTGCTTTACAGTGCTCCTAACAACAAATAGTCAGTCAGTTCCCAGTATGAAGACATTGAAACTACATACACCTTTAGAGCATATCCACACAGAAGTTTCTAGTTTGGCATTGGTTTACAGTGAAACTATATATCCTTGATTTAAAGTACCGACACTACCTGACAAGCTATTGTGCTGCCCATTACATGCATTGTCATAAATAAAAATCTATGAGAGTAAAGAATTCATTGATCCAAATACATTTATAGAGTAATGAGCTTAAATATCTAAATGTGGCACAATATACTGTATATGATGCAAACTTGCAAGAAATATATAAAATGGATGTAATCCATTTACATTACATCCAAGGATATAAACAGTTTTTTAAAAACCCGCATTCGCCAGGAAAATCTCAAGCTTGGCAGTAATCCAGTGAGAACAAGACATACCTACGGGTTGTTACAGTCTATATAGCCAATAGAAGGTTCAAACCAAGTCAATAAATCTGATCCAGTATTAAGTAGATCTATTACATTTGACATATAGTATGTATCAGTGGCTACCTGGCCAAAATAGTAACTGATTACACTACAGCAAAGATGTTTGAAGGAAATGCAACAGACTATTCACTGGGGACACTGCTGCATACCCTATTATGTCTTGGCATATTGCACTTAGTAAATAGATTCTAGGTCAATCTGTCAGTCTTCCTGTCTTACTGAGCTGGTGTCTTTAATTAAATCTCTGCTCAGGCCTCAGAAGATTGCCATTTCCTACATATTGATCAGTCATGTGAAAGACCAGCTGGGGTTAATAGTGCTCACCTCTGCCTTTTACATTGTCAACTGTGCATTAACACCAGTCAAGTCTTTTGTTCGACAGAGAGACATAAAAGAAATACTATCCCTTTTAGAACCTGCCGTTCCCACAGCAACGCAACACCTAGCCCTTATTACCGCATCTCCATATTTAATAGTTCCTCTTTTTTGCACATTTTCTTCTGCTCTAAAACAAAACTCCTGATGCATTATTAACTGCTCATTCATAATAGATGTGAGAGGCAGCGCTGCTTTATGACAGCTTTCTGAGTGAAAAGCGGCGTTTCTCTGATGTTGGCCGTTGGTGATTACTCTCTGACGCTGCAGGCCAAGTCCACTCTTATTTATTGGAGTGACTCATTTTCAGCATGTAATTGGATGTGAAGTTCATTGCACTAGGTATGCTATACAATAGTGGGAGTCGAGAGGAACCAAACAAGCAACAAGACAAATTCAGTTTCATAGCAAGAGAACAAATTGGGAAATTACTGCACATTGGCAATTATTGGACTGTATGTCATGTTCACTATTTAGCACTGAATATTCCAGTAGCACAGGCCATTTCTGTGGCCTCGCCAGTTCTTAGAGGTCTCTTGTTGGTGTTTTCATTTACTGTTTTGCTTCCTGATGTTTTCATGTTAGAGAAATCAAAAGTAGGATATTGACGATGAAAAAAATAAAGTGCGTATTGCTGTACTAAGCTGGAACCAAGACAAAGATAACAAAGTTAGGGTCACTCTGCAGCAAATGTCTAGGCCAATAAACTGCTACTGGATCTCAAGCTACAAGTCAAATAGGCTACATAACAAGCACACAATATCTTGCAAATATATATATATATATATATATATATATATATATATATATATATATATATATATATATATATATATATATATACACACATACACAGTATCTCACAAAAGTGAGCACACCCCTCACATTTTTATAAATATTTTTACTTATTTTGTAAACCCCCATTCACACCTGATACCTTTCAACACTAACAAGTCACATGACACCGCAGATGGAAAGTGGCTAATTGAGCCCAATTTGGACATTTTCACTTAGGGGTGTACTTACATTTGTTGCCAGCGGTTTAGACATTAATGGCTGTGTGTTGAGTTATTTTGAGGGGACAGCAAATTTACACTGTTACACAAGCTGTACACTCACTACTTTACATTGGAGGAAAGTGTCATTTCTTCAGTGTTGTCACATGAAAAGATATCAAATATTTACAAAAATGTGAGGGGTGTACTCACTTTTGTGAGATACTGTATATAAATTATATAAAAAATTATATTACATTACTACTATCTGCTACTAGAATATGCAGTACCTGGATATTGTACTTGCTTGGTACACTAGCTATTTAGCAAAGTTCAAACCAAAGTGGTTACTGCTGGCTCCACACACTCTGCAACAAGTGCACCACATTCCACATTTCATTCTTTGGCAGTTTGAGAACCTTATCCAGGTATTGCAGTAATAGTAATAAGATGTAACACAACTTGTATTAAAGAGTATGTATAGTATGCCAGTTGTCAGTTTGTGGCAGTCAAAAAACATTTTACTGAGAATGTTCTTTACTGAGGATGGTACTGATGGACACTGATAGACAGTGATTACGTTTACATGGACAGCAGTAATCTAATTATTGACATTACTCTGCATAAGATAATAACGTGATTAAGGTGTTTACATGAGTCGCTTTTAGAATACTCCTTTCATGTACCCATTTTACATGTTATAGAACATAATTAGATTAACGCACACGTCATTACGTCACCGCGCCACGCCAGCCGACATCCCTCCAGAATTTCACATATCAACATACAGTTTGTCTTCGTTATGGTACCGTATACAGTTTTGGGTGATTTTATTTATTTTTTTATGAACGCTTTAAGTGCAGTTAATCATTTGTGATGCTGTACGTGCAAATAGACAACTGCTTGAAGCCGTGGGCTGTGTCCCAAACCGCGTACTTACCATCTGCATAGTAGGTGAGATACATGTATTTTTTCCCCACTACAGGCCTATAGTAGGCAAGTATGCGTTTTGGGACGCAGCCAAACTCTCTTGTTCGCCGTAAAATGTTGAGCACTGCCGTGTGTGATCGTGTCCTGTCGCAAAATGCGGTGAAAACTCTCACACAACGTTCATAATGTGATTAAGGTGTTTACATGTCTGTAATACACGTCGATAACGTGGATAAAACAGGAGTACTCCACATGTCTTAATTCGATTAGTGCTTACTTAGAGTATGACCTTAATCAGATTAAGGTAAGTAAAAATTGCTGTTTACATGATAGTTTCTTAATCAAAGTATTGTCTTAATTGGGTTAAGGATGGATTATTGTTGTCCATGTAAACACCATGAGTGAATGCCATGGTACCACATCTTAAAAGTTTGAAAGTAAGATAGGAATGCCATTGGAAATAGCAGTAGCACACATCAAATGGCACTTAAAGGAATAAGGTGCTTCTGCATTTAATTAAGCCTCTGTGTAATTGCTTCCCTTACTCAATGGACTAACCTGTTTTTAGACAGTGGAGCTCATTTATATTACTTCCCAAAGCACACCAATAGCTTGCTACTTGCACCTAGTGCCACATTATAGATTTACCATTGGTTCAAAATAAGGCTGTAAGTTTCTGTCAAAGATGCTTAAGTACTGAGCAATTTGGACATGGCTGTCCATCATCCAAGTCCGCTGGGGCCTGGCAGAACAAACAACTCCACATCCTGCTCTGAATACAACAATTCACAAGTTATGCAATTATGAATGTAGTTACAGTCTGCATCCACAGATCCAAGGCTGCAACATGCAGACACAAACAATAGGCACCATGTCTTTTCAAATCACAGTCAAATGTGGCAAGAATAATAATAAGTCAAACTGCCACCTATCCAATGCCTATTTTGATTGCAAAATCACAGCCATTCGATGGTCCCTGTATAACAATAATAAAATTAGGGTTTATTGTCACACTGATTTATTCAAAAATATTTCTCACAATTAGTCTCAACTTCAATCATTAGTCTGTGTATATACACTTTCCTGGTTTGTTAGTGTCCTTGTTTCCCATTTTCATTCCTAGTCTTTTCAGTTGACTTAAATTTTCAGTAACAGATTTATCCTGATCAGAATTGTGCTGAAACAGGAGATGATGTAATACACCCTGGAAGGGAGGCCAGTCCATCAAACTCACATTCACACATTCATTCATTCCCATGGGCAATTTAGAGTTGCCAGTATATGTACCTACTGCCATGTTGTTGGGAGGTGGGAGGAAACTGGAGAACCTGGAGCAAAACCTATACCAACACAGGGAGAATATAAAACTCGCACAGACAGTAACCCAAGCTCAGGTTTAAAATGGGGACCCTAAAGATGTGAGGGTTCTACCCAATATGCCACCATGTCACCCTATATACTTTACATTATGTGTATATATATAATGGGTTAAAAAGGCTGAGTTCACTAGTGAAAGTGCTTCTACTGTATTTTGCATTATTTTCTAATGTAATACAAAATATTTAATTATGAATTATATCAGCAATAATTATAAGTGAATCTTCATGTAAATATTTACTTGAATTTCAGAATTAGTATTTGGTATGTCCCCTTTTTCAAGCTGGCATGCACTCCATTGGAGTTTCATCTGCACATGTTCCAGTGGAAAGTGTAACGAAATCACGCTCGCTGGAGGGTCCATGTGAAGAAGTTTATTAAATCCAAACCGACAGACAGAGACAGAGGTATGGTCAAAAAACAGGCAAAGGTCAAGAAGCCAAAAATATACTGTCCAAACAAGCAACCAAGACAAAAGCAGTAATCCAATAAACATAAAAAGACAGCAAATAGTCCTAACATGAGGCAGTCACAATAACAATTGGGAAAACGCTCAGTAAGGCAGATACTTTGCAGTGTGCTGCTAGAATGCAAGGCTCTTTATGCTAGCATGCAGGAAGTGACTGTAGAAGGAAGTGGAGTGTGATCAGTATTCAGGTGAGGGCTTCCTCTGGTGGTTGGAGGATGCAGGTGTTACATAACATACTCCACTCTATGAACGCTTCTCAGTGTTCTATACCTGGGGTGTCCTCTTGGTCTGGGTGCTGGGTGGTCAGAGTGAGTTCGGAGGAACTCGTGAATAATGGAAGGGTCCAGATTGTCCCTGGCAGTTACCCAGAATCTCTCCTCAGGTCCGTAGCCCTCACAGTCCACCAAGTACTGCATCTAGCCCCCTTTTCTTCTTGAATCCATGATTTCCTTTATCAGGTATGTTGGGGCTCCATCAATATCCAAGGGAGGTGGAAGTTCAGGTTCTGTGGTTTCGGGGCCAGTTGCCAGGTGGGCTGGTTTCAGCAATGAGACACAAAATGAAGGACACATCTGGTAGTTAGCAGGAAGCTCTAGTCCAGGGGTGTCCAATCTTATCCGGAAAGGGCCGGTGTGGGTGCAGCTTTTCATTCCAACCAAGCAGGAGCCACACCTGATTCCACCTGCTTAATCAGTTGATCTTGGCTTTCAATAGACTCAGTTGTGGCTTCTGTGAGGTTGGAATGAAAACCTGCACCCACACC
Organism: Ictalurus punctatus; assembly: GCF_001660625.3. NCBI lineage: Eukaryota > Metazoa > Chordata > Actinopteri > Siluriformes > Ictaluridae > Ictalurus > Ictalurus punctatus. The sequence goes on from NC_030438.2 coordinate 14,485,973, forward strand.
GGCCATTTACGGATAAGATTGGACACCCCTAATGTAGTCTATAGTTCACAGTATTTATTTATTTGAGGATATGAAATGGACCTATATACCTGGGACTGAGCTTAGTGGATAGCCAGATCCTCTGGTCTGGCTGGTAGTTGGGGTGGGGATGCCTCAGACCGTCCGCCTGGATCCATTTAGCATGAATGGCCCATTGGAGCCTCACATGAGCACTGTCCCACAACCATTCGCTCCTCCTGATACAGTAATCCACCGCTGGTACCGCAGATGGTTCCCCAGACCAAGGGAACAAGACCAGTTGATAGCCCAGCATGCATTGAAAGGGGGTAAGATTTGTGGATGAATCGGTTAATTAATTTTGAGCATATTCTGCCCATGGAAGGAATTCACACTACTTCCGTTGTTCACTGCCACAGTAGGACCTGAGGTAGTTCCCGATCTCTTGGTTCAGTCTCTCCATTAGCCTGTGGGTGATAGCCTGAGGTTGAGCTAACACTGATGTCCAATTGTTTACAGAAGGCCTGCCATACCCTTGACGTGAACTGAGGGCCCCGGTCTGTAACAATATCCTCTGGTATCCCATACACTCAGAACACCTGATAGAAAAGCTTGATGCCCATTGCCATGGCTGTGGGAAAATCTTTCAGAGGAATAAAATGACAAGCTTTAGAGAAACGATCAATGATTACCAGAATAGTGGTGAAGTTGTTGAAGTTGTGTAGATCCGTGACAAAGTCTACTGACAGATGACCAGGGTTACCTAGGAATGGGAAGGAGTTCTAGAAGTCCAGCAGGCAGTTCTCTGCATGTTTTCGACTGGGTGCATACAGGACAGGATTTGACATATGCGGTAATGTCTTTGTTTATGTTTGACCACCAAAATGAGTTGCATATTAGGGCTATAGTTTGCTGAATACCTGGATGCCCATCGCTGAGAGAGGTGTGGACCCATTGGATCACCTGTTGTCAGAGATTGCTTGGGCCATGCTGTTGGTTGGTGGGCATTCAGGTGGAGGATGATCTGTTTGTTGTCCCCGTTGTATCTTCTCCATGATGTCCCAGCAAATGGGGGCTACCACAACGGATGGGGAAAGGATGGAAACTTTGTTATTTTGAATGTGTGTAGGGTCATACCTTCTAGAGAGGGCATCTGCCATACTGTTCTTGCTTCCTGGACGGTAGGTAACTGTGAACTGGAATCTGGTTTAAAAAAAATAATAATAATAAAAACAGAGACCAGCGTGGTTGTCGTGGATTAAGTATCATGGCACTCGTGATATACTCCAAGTTCTTATGGTCGGTGATAACTTGGAATGCATGGTCTGCTCCCTCTAGCCAGTGTCTCTATTCTTCCATTGCTGCTTTCATGGAGAGTAGTTCTTTATTACCCACATCATAGATTCTTTCTGCAGCCGTGAGTTTTCTGGAGTAGAAGGCACATGGGTACATTCAGCCTTGTATCCTGTGTCTCTGAGAGAGAACCGCCCCAATTCCACAGTCAGAAGAAACCACATCCAGTATGAATGGTAAGCTTGGGTCCAGATGCTTAAGGATGGGTGCCGTGGTGAAGCTGGTTTTAAGAGTGTTGAAGGTGGTGTTAGCAGATTTATTCCATTGAAGGTTCTTGGGATGGCTCTTGAGTAGTGATCTTAAGAATGTGGTGCTGGGATTCACATTTTTTTGCTTTGATGTATAGTTGGTTATGGTCGAGCCAGGTTAGGATTGTTTTAACATGTTGGATGTGCTCTTGCTTGGTTTGGGAATAGATGAGGATATCATCAATGTATGCAATGACGTTCTGGTTCAAGGTCTCAGATTTCATTGACTGAAAGAACACAGGCACATTAGCAAAAGTGTATGGCATAATCTGGTATTCAAAGTGCCCCCCAGTGGTGAGGAAGGCAGTCTTCCATTCATCCCCTTCTCTGATGCGAATCAACTTATAGGCTCTCTCTGGTGGTTGGAGGATGCAGGTGTTACAGAAAGGATAAGTCTCAAGATATTGTTTTGTAGAAAGAATGAAAGAAGAGAGTTAACATAGTCATCACAAATCTGCTTAAATTTCCATAATAACCTAGAAATTCTTGAATAGCACTTATTTTCTGTGTTTAAATTTTTTATTTATTTATCCTTTTAAATAAAAATGATTCCCAGATTATGTATATGATTTCAGAATTTTCTTCAGAATTTTGGACCTCACTGTACAGACACAAATCTTCTCTTTTTTTAATTTAAAATTGGAAATAAAAAGAAGGTTTTAGAATTTTGAGATATTTAAAATAAAGACAAAAATCAATATCTTGAATATTTAATGTCCAAGATTCTGCCCTATTTCTAGGTCCCTATTTAAATATAAGCAAATTTGTGATATTGACAATGTTAACTGCTTTGTACAAAAGGTCAGATTTCCTCATGCCTAATCTCTTCTACTGAAACATGTGTTCAGAGAACATTCCAGTGAATTTAAAAATGGATCATGAGGTTTTGCACAAACTCGTGGAGTCCATGCCAGCTTGAGTGCACACAAATGGAGCCATACACACATATAAGCCTTATGCTTACTATTTACCGAGGGCTGTTTGTGTATAACAAATTCCATGGATCAATTTTAGTGCATACCCTCCCCCTCAGTATACCCACTTGTTTTGCTGGTTCAGAAGTCCTTAATCTACTCTTGTGTTAGCTTCCCCTTTACTCTGTCGCTTGTATGTTTGTTTTTGTGAAACTTGAGATTCTTTTTGTAATAGGTGCATTTTTATTTGAATTCCACCCTTCTCTGCCCCTGGCAGCTGCAGTCAACCGCTGTCACTGCCATCATTGACTGAAAATATTGTCCTGCTGAAGCAGTAAGGTAAAATTAATAAAAGTGCTCAAAGTGGGCATCTCCTTCTTCTTTTCATGTCTAAAAACCATCATGGTGGAGGATTAGCTGCTCAGCAGTATAATACTGAACGTTGCACTAGGGGAGGCTCCTTCCTTCACACACATTTGCACACCCATTCATGCACTATGGACACTTAGAAATGCCAACCATGCAAGTTTTTGGACTGGGGGAGGGATGGATGGAAATTGTTAGGAAGTTGGGGTCAGAGTCTGGGAGGAAACCAGAGTACCCAGAGGAAACCCCCACAGCACGGGGAGAACATGCGAACTCCACACACACAGGGCCACGGTGGGAATCAAACCCCCAACCCTGGAGGTGTGAGGCGAACATGCTAACCACTAAGCCAACGTGTGCCCTAAAGTGGGTATGATATGTACTCAGTGCTCAGTACGTAGTACCAGGAATGATTTTACTCTCTTTTGTCCCTGCTTGAGAGAGATTGACACTGAACTCGCGGCTTCACTATTTCTCTTGCACTGCTTTAATCATGATCCATTTATGATATTGCAGTGCATCGCATATCTATCGCACCTTTGAGTTTACAAAAATCATTATGTGACAGGCGATTAAATGAAATGATTTTAAAAAAAGCAGGAAGGTTCACGAGTTGGAATCCTCTTATGGCCATTTTAGCAAAGCGTTTTCTCTGTACCCCCATTGCAGTTGTTTTGTGATGTCCTTCATAAATTTTACTCTACATTTAAATTAAGGCAGTTTTCATCCCATTTCCTTTATGAGCTTATCTTTTGTCCCAAATGCTTAAAAAGTAATTGGAAGTGAAATATTCACCCTGAGATACTGTGCTGGCAAATACATGTTAAAAATTTCAATTTATTCCTTTGCTTTTCCTTAACTGGTACTGGGTAATAGTAAACTGCTTTTTAGGACTACACAACTGGTGCACACTGTCATTAAAGCAAAAATGGGATGTACCAAATATTAAGAAATGTATGGAAATATTTAAAGGATTCTACTTTTTACTCAAGTTGATGTCAACAATATAAACTGTAAGGAAAATTGTTGTATTCAATAAGAAAAGAATGTAAAATAGAAGCATTTTCACTAGCGCTCTCAGACTTTTGGACCTCACTGTACATACATACAGTACATACACATATAAATTGTACATATACATACTGTACATACGAGCAATTCAGCCTTTCCATTGAACATGTGGAACCTGTGTGGCTATTTGCAGAGTTAGCAGTCAAATAAAATCAAAACAACAGTACTCTTCTGTACTCAAATATAATGGTCAAGCTAGGAGTCATTACAATAGAATGCAAACCTCTGCTTCTTCTCCTTACATGAAGGCAAGCTTCAAATGATCACACAAGTTCTTTTTTTAACCAGACAATATTCTCTAATGCAGACAAATTGCTTTTGTACGTATCAGAACTTCAAACACGCATGCTGTGTTTGGAGTGAACCTAGGTATAAACACACTGATGTACACACACACACACACACACACACACACAGAGTGCAAATGACAGCACAAATCAAAGCCGCTGTCTGCTATGATGTGGCCACGTAAGCATCACAGCTCATGCAAATGAGAGGAAATTAATTTTTTATTCCTTCTGCCTACATGCTGCACGCTTCATTCAGGTTTATTTTGCTTGGATATCCTTCGCTGTGATCTTTGTCTTGCCCTCTCTCTGTAACAGACCCACACATGCATATATGTCAACTTATGAATGTCAATCTATGCTGGTTTGCTTACGCTATTCTTATGAATTTAGCACAGTGTGTGTGTGTGTGTGTGTGTGTGTGTGTGTGTGTGTGTGTGTGTGTGTGTGTGTAAAAAGAGGGAGAGACAGAGATGTTCACTTTAATACAACCCCAATTCCAAAAAGTTGGGATGCAGTGTAAAATGTAAATAAATGTCAATAAATAAATATTTTTCCTTAAAATGGTGCCTTTCCTTAGTTTAAACATTTGATATGTTTTCTATGTTCTACTGTGAATAACATATGGGTTTATGAGATTTTCAAATCATTGCATTCTGTTTTCATTTACTGTTTATGATACAGATGACACAGGTTTACACATGGTGCCAAGCACTCGATATATCCACAGTAATCAATGAAAAAATAAAGAACAGAAAGAGTAAAGTTAAAACATAAAACTTTTAACTTAAACACACTGCAAGAAGTGATGGAATCCAAAGCACACAGCAGTGTTTCTCTAGGTGAAAAGCTCTCTCACTTGTGTATCAACCAGACATTTAACCCAGCAAACACAAAACATCTGCCAGACATGTAGATCATGTCTGTATTGCGTCAGTCTGTCTAGGAGCATATCTGTATTTCTGCACAACTTGCAAATAAGGTTCGGTGTCAGACGTCTGACTACGATTCCTCTTGGACATAGAATTGTGGCTCAATATTTGATCATCTGGCTAGAAGTTTTTTTGGACATCTGTAGACATGCAAGACAAGTGCAGGAAATCAATATACGAATTGTCAATTCAATTTAAAAGTTTTCATTGGCTACATTTACATGCACATCAAATTCCATTTAAGGTCTATATTCAGGTGGCAGTCATATTCTGAATACAGTGTTTATATTCATACAGGCATCAGAATATTCCTGTACATGGTTGTTGTAAGTATGCCTGAGTTGCTATTCCTAAATACCTAGCCTACAACCAAGTATCTGTTAGCACCCACAATTCCATGAAGACTGAGCATGCACATATATCTCCTTTCAGTGGATTTTCAGAATAAGATTTTTACACGCAACAATTCACCGATTAAAACAGGAATATTCCAGGAGTGGGAATCAGAAATTGGGAGATCAGAATATTTTCTTAATCTATATCTGGCAATCGGATCGTGGCGTTTACATGACACAGTACTATTTAGAATATTGCCAAATTCCGATTAATATCTGAATAGTGTCTGTTGAGGTGAGTGGTTGATTGTCGTAGCTTATACCACAGCACTGTTGAATTCTGAATTCTGACTGGCTGACACACTTTCTGAGGTGTGCAGATATTTTTTAGTAAATGCACAGCAAAAGTAGTTCCAGTCAAGTCTTAACCGCATTACAGTTCCACATCACTTTGCCAAGGTATCTGAAATAACAGAAAAGTTAGCCTACTGTCCACCACAGCACACAGATCTAGCAACAAACAAAATGACAGAAAACTAACATTTTCCAGCAATACATAAGGAATAATTATTTGAAAATTGTGCACCCAAGGAGAAGCAGAGGCTTGAGCTACTGATATGCAGTTATTAGAGAGCAAGAAAAAAAGAAAGAAAACACGATAGAAAAAGGAAAGAGAGCATGAGAGAGCATGTGTTATAAGCCAGTGAACACGTGGCAATATTTATTTATTTATTCGTTGTATTGTCTGCAGTAATAAAAGATGAAAAATGGTGTGAACAAGTAAGCTCATCGATATTTATTTATTTATCTGTTCTATTTTTATATTATCAGCATGAAACTAAAAAGTGAACTCTCTCTCTCTCTCTCTCTCTCTCTCTCTCTCTCTCTCTCTCTCTCTCTCTCTCTCTCCATTAACTGAATATCACTGGCTGAAACCTCCATTACTAGCTATAGCTCTAATATGGGATGGGATGTGTAATAAATTACTTCCACACACAAGAGCATTTTAAGGACAAAAACATGACTTGAAATAAAACATCTGAACATTGTGTTGAGGTGTAGTAACTGTGGAATAAATGGAATAATTGACTCTGGTCCGTTGAATTATTAGAAAATAATGCACACCCAAGGTGTAACGGCCACTCTACTTCACATCGTGGCCACATTATCACCTCAGGGTGTGCATTATTTTCTAATAATTCAATGGCCTGTTATCAATTATTCCTTTCATAATGTTCACATTGATGTTATAGTCTGCTGTCAAAATATTTAGACAAATTATTTGATGCTTTGGCAATTGTTCTTGAAACATTCATATCAATAAAGCTCCATAGAATTTAATTGAACTGAATGCTACAACAGGCAAACACGCAACACCATGTGAAATAATCCATAATGCATTAGTGAATCTAATCATAATGGTAACTATAACAAACTTTTACTGCAGTTCTGCGTGTTTGTCCAAGTGGTGTTGTTGTACCTAGCTGTCCAAGATGGCAGACGCGCTTGTGGTCTCATTCAAAGGTACTCATTCAAATGCTGTTTTGTTCTTAGACCCCTCTTCAATGTCCTTGTTTCATCTTGTTTGAAAAGAGCCAAGACAAAATGGCCACTGAGGTTATTCTTGCTTTGTCATCTGTTCACTGCATTCCCATTCTATTCTAAAAAAAAACAAAAAAAAAAAATCATTCTTGTTCATCCCATTTTCTCAAGGGAAGGTGCCCAGCTGCCCAGCATCTCTTTCACTTTTTATCTCTCTTCTCTGTCTTCCCTAAGGCTATCAATATTTCTCTCTATATATTTTTTTAATTTCAACAAAAACCAAGATATACATTTCTCTGTGGATACTGAAGTCCTCCAGATTGACGTGCCTTCTCTTTTATAATACTATATATACCTAAATAAATACCATTTAGCTCACAATTGATCTCCGCTGTAAAATAATGAAGGACGTCTGGTTCATCTGTGCCATGAACAGATTAAATGAAAAAGGAATTGGTTGGAAGAATCATATGTGTTACATAGCCGTGTGATTTTTTTTAAAGATATCTATAATAAGAAGCATTCTCTCTTATTCTCTCTCTATTTTCCTCTGCATTCTCTCTATTTTGTTCTGTCAATTTAAAATAGTGCTGCCACTTCTGCTAGTTCACCTGATGTTGTCAAAATGTTCAATGCACTGACAGCTGCCCTTTGATAACACAACAGCCTTGAGTGTGCGATTGAAAGTCTTTTTCTCTCTTTTTTCATTACTATCTCAGACCTTTTCTTCCTGGAGGTGGAACAATTGAAAAATTCACAATATGAAAACCATATAATATACAATCACACTCATATTTCTTCCTTTTTTATTTTGATTTGAAGCCTTTTCATACTTCTGTTGGTGCAAATCATTTAGACTACTCAAAGTGTTAGCATACTAATATTTATTTTTTCAATATGAATATTTGTATGTTTAATTAAACATACAAATAAAATTAGTATATATAGATATTTTAAAGAGTCTGTTCAGGTGATAAAATTATTTTTAAAAGCTGTAATATTATGATTGTAAAAACATTTAAAGAGCTTACAATCTTAAAAATAGTCTTTCAATGGCACTTTACAGCACCATAAGAACCATTTGTCATTGTATAGGGTTCTTGACTTGAGCTAAATGGTTCTTTGGTGATTAAAGAAGTTCTTTATCTTTCATTAAAGGTTCTTCACAGCAGTGTATTGATTCTTCAAGGTATTCAACAGGTTTAAGCAAACCCTATAAGGTTCTTAGTGGGACTGGAAAAGATTATCCTGTGGGTTCCTTAAAGCACCAGTAAATAGACGGTTCTCTAAAGATCTTTACAGTTTACAGTTACATTTATATTATGCTTTTCTAGACACTCAATGTGCTTTACATAGTATGGGGGGAATCTCCTAAACCATCACTAGTGTGTAGCATCCACCTATATGATGCGATAGCATCCATAGTGCGCCAGAACGCCCACCACACAACAGTTATTAGTGGAGAGGAGAGATTGATGTAGCCAGTTCAGAGATGAGGATTATTAGGGGGCCATGATAGAGAAGGTCTAATGGGGGAATTTCGCCAGGACACCGGGGTATACCCTACTCTTTTACGATAAGTGTCTTGGGATTTTTAATGACCACAGAGAGTCAGGACCTCTTGATTTCAAGGTAATTAGGCATTTGTAGAAAACAACTTGCATTCATCTTACGTTCAATGCAAGCACTGTCTTTTATATACAGACTTTACTGGTTTATCCCCCACATGAGCATGCATTTAATTAAGTACTTATTTAGAGTCCCATTAGGAACTAAACGAAGCCAGTTAATAAGTCCTTAATTACAAAGCATTAGGTATTTGGTGTTTATTATTTTTCCTTATTTAATTGTCATGCTGTACCGTTTTGTTTTGTGTGTCGCAATAATATTGAAGATACTTTAATAATGGTAGTGTATTTACATGGGGCGCACCTTGGCTTAGTGGTTAGCACACCTCCAAAGCCTCACACCTCCAGGGTCAGGGGTTCGATTCCCACCATGGCCCTGTGTGTGCGGAGTTTGCATGTTCTCCCCATGATGCGGGGGTTTCCTCTGGGTACTCTGGTTTCCTCCCCCAGTCCAAAGACCATACATGGTAGGCTGATTGGCATGTCCAAAGTGTCCGTAGTGTATGAATGGGTGTGTGAGTGTGCCGTGCGATGGATTGGCACCCTGTCCAGGGTGTACCCCACCTTGTGCCTGATGCTCCCTGGGATAGGCTCCAGGTTTCCCTGTGACCCTGAAGGAAGGATAAGCGGTATAGAAGATGGAAGGCTGGATGGAGATATCCATGGCTTTGGGGGTTTACAGTTTAGCTATGGGAGTTTGTTATTATGTTTGTATTATTAATGAACACTCTGCAATCTGTATTTTTATTTATTTGTTGTTCAAATTTTTTTAAGTTTAAAGTTAGTTTTACTATAATTAGCAGGCCTACAGCTTCCAACAAGACCTTTTGGCCAATCATATGCTTTATTATACACTAATTAAAATTTTGATCATTCAGCAATAGATGTACATATATACAGCTGGAAGAACCTTTTTAAGACAGCTAAAATGACCTTTTTCCTCCCTGACTCTTGAATTTAAATCTTGTCAAACATGTCATGTTAGCCTGTTGTCCAATTAGTGTTAATCTTTTGTCTTGTTAAAACACCATGTGCACTAACACGTAACAAACACCAAGAGACACATCAGCTTCAATAACTGTGTATTGGCACTATGTTGGGGGCTCTAATGGAAATTGTCACGCTTTGAGAGTTAATGTTGATGAGAACAATGTGTCAGTTCTCATACTTTGTATGGTTTGAGACTGATTATCATCCTGTACTACTACGTTTGAATAAAAAGTTTGAAAGATCAAAGAATGCTCTTAAGTGTTTTAATTCTTACTTATTATCTTACTTATTATCATTATTCCTGGTGATTATATTAAAAAATATTACATTTTCTGTTTTCTTTGTATTTGCTGCCACCGGGTCAAATATTGAACAAATATGGCTTCAATTCCACAGTGACACAGACCATACACAGCTTTACATATCTGTATCAAGTATTATTACATGGATCAACAAAAACAATACAGACAATCCGCAACTTCTAAGCAATTAAAGGCATTGGCTAATGTTAATGTTCATGAGACCACCATCAGGAGAACACTGAACAACAATGATGTGCATGACAGGACTGCAAGGAGAAATCATGATAGCTTCTTGACTTAATTGTTTGAGGCTATGTTGTTACTAACCTTGCCCTGCCCCACCAAAATCTATGATCATGTGCCACTCCTGTTTTACATGCATGTTGATATCACATATGGAATGATTACAATTTACGGTTGTCTTAGTCAACAAAGCAAATCAAGCACTCTTCTTCTTCCCCCCCCCCCCCCCCCCCCCCCCCCCCCCCCCCCAGATCATCACGGAATGGAGATTTGATTTAAGAAAATGACACTTAATTAATTAAGTGGGTTGTAACAGACTTAATTAAGACTCGGTTGAAACAGACCATTCTTTCTTTTTTTTTTTTTCTTTTTTTTTTTTTTACATTTATTTAAGTTTTATACATTTATTTACATTTATTTATGCAAATGAGGTGTCATGTAATTAAATATGCCTTGATTTGCATACATAATAAAACCTAGTCTTTTGATGTTAGAATTGCAATATTTATTTCTTGGTGAAGGCACTCTCAAGAGATTGATGGAATATCTTTCCTTTATTGTTTTATCAAGTTTTTAGGTATGAAATCTAATATAAATCCAACAGTAATGAACATTTTAATTATGGGTAGAGATGAACATTTCATGAATCAGAAATTAAGATTTCTGATTCTGAGTATAGTCATTGGGGTTTGTAAGGTTTTTGAAGGAAAATGACATCATAAATGGCACATAAATTGGCATATTAGGAAAACAAGATTTTCATGGATATATGTTGTGATGTGATCATGTCAAGAGGGCCTTTATAGCCTACATTAGAGTTATAATGCAGTGGTTATGAGTTATACTTTTTTATGCTCTGTCTTGATATTTCTACACTTCAGTGAAGACATTTCAAAGAATCAGTTAATTCACATGTATTAAAAAAATGATTGACATGACCAAAATTTTCATCTCTTCCTGTATCATGACTTAAGCATAAAGCATAATCTGTAGTTTGTTTACACAGTTAACACACATACCTAAAAGTTGTTTTGTTAGTTAGGAGTCTGTTGTAGTGTATCTTTTGCTCTCATTCTGTCATCTTGTCAGTAAGTACAGCTGTGAACTTTGCTAGATAGCTTTATTAGAAATAGTTTCAGTCTCAAAGCCTCATTAGTAACTACTTCAAAGCCTAGAGACAGCTTCCTTGGCACTTTTAGTCTGTGCTGTAAAAGACTGAGCTTGGACAAGAATACTTTGAGCATAAGTATGTTTCCTTAAAGCATTTTTTTTTCTTTAAAAACATTATTGCAACCATTATGTGTGTGTGTGTGTGTGTGTGTGTGTGTGTGTGTGTGTGTGTGTGTGTGTGTGTGTGTGTGTGTGTGTCAATGATAGCCCAAAGAAGACTGAGCTGGTTTATTACAAAGGGAATGAGTACAAAAGATTTTGAAAGCTTTGAAGGTTTCTGTTTTATTCTGTTACAGAAGTAAACAGATTCCCTTAGCTATGATCTCCTGGGTTGCACTGAGATGACGGTTGCTTGTTGCTTTTTCTGTGAATGTAGATCCCCATGTGAGAGGCTGATTTCCATGTCAGAGGCTGTTGGTGGAAAAAGAGATGTGGATTCTCCTGAAGATAACTGTTCAATCTAAACTACAGGTTATAACAGATTACAAAGAAAAATGTCAAGCATGAAATGTTCAACTTCCTTCCAGCAAAGCAGCCCTCTTTACTCTCTTGAATATTTTCCTCTCATTTTTTTGTGCTATGAAGGGACTCAAGAGGTCAGCTTTCTGAAAATCATATACTGAACTAAATAAAACAACTCAATTTCTCCTATTCAAAGATACTTGATTCAGCTCATCAGTTTATATTTATAATGGGTATCTTTGAACAGGGAAATCTCTAAATTGTGTTAGATTGTGACCTCGAGCTCAGGAGTTTCTGCTGCTCTGGTCTCACATGGTTACTCTAAAAATTGTGCTTCCCAAGAACTGCTGATTTTACCTGAATACTGTAGACTTGTACCTAAGAACTACTGTTTTAAACACACAGACTGCACTGTGCTCATCCCTTCAACACACTTAATACCATTCAACTTTATAGTATACAAAGAGATTTATAATCCCATTAAACGCTGTCACCTGGAAGAGGGTTCCTTCTGTGTCTGGTTCCTCTCAATGTTTCTTCCTCCTCAGATATTTATTTATTTATTTGTTTGTTTGTTTGTTTGTTTGTTTGTTTGTTTGTTTATTTATTTATTATTTAAAAGCTCTAAACAGGAAGAGCCTTTTAATGATAAGTGTACATTTCAGTCTGGGTTGCCTGATAAAAGTAAGAGTAGTCTATTATTTATCTAAATGATCTAGAAACTACATCCCCAATTCCGAAAAAGTTGGGACAGTATAGAAATTGCAATAAAACAAAGAGTCATTTGAAAATTCAATTCACCCTGTACTCATTATTAACACATTATTTGATGAAACACATTATTAACACATTATCTGATGTTTTACTTTGTGAATTTAATTTATTTTTGAAAATATACACTAATTTTAAATCTGATGACTGCAACACACTCCAAAATGGTTGGGACAGTCGACTGTTTACCATTGCGTAACATCACCTTTTCTTTTAATAACATTTATAAAGCGTTTGGGCGTTGAGTGAAGACACTACTTGGTTAACTTTAGCAAGCGGAATTTTCCTCCATTCATCCATTATGCATTTCTTCAGCTGTGCAACTGCATGGGGCCTTTGTTGCCTTATTTTGTGTCTCATAATGCACCACACATTCTCAATCAGAGACAGATCAGGACTGCAGGCAGGCCATGCTAGCACTTGCATGCTCTGCTTACGCAACCATGCGCTTGTAATCTGGGCAAAATGTGTTTCTCGTTGTCCTGCTCTGGATGGCAGCATATGTTGCTCCAAAATGTGTACATATCTTTCTGCATTGATGCTGCCCTCACAGATGTGCAAGTTACTCATGTCATGGGCACTGATACACCCCCATACCATGACAGACGCTGGCTTTTAGACCTGACGCTGATAACAGCTTGGATGGTCCTTTTCCTCTTTGGCCCAGCGAACATGACGGCTGTTTTGTCCAAAAACTATTTGAAATGTCGACTCGTCAGACCAAAGCACACCATTCCACTGGGCTACTGTCCATCTCAGATGAGGCTGAGCCCAGAGAAGTTGGTGGTGCTTCTGGACAGTGCTGATGTATGGCTTCTGCTTTGTGTAGTAAAGCTTTAACTTGCATCTGTGGATGCAGCAGCAAATGGTGTTGACTGACAAAATTTACCAAAGTATTCCCGAACCCATGTCAGGATATCATTTAAAGACTCATGACGGTTTTTAAGACGTCTGAGAGCTCGGAGATCACGCACATTCAGAAGTGATTTTCGACCTTGCCCTTTGCGCACTGAGATTCAACCGGATTCCACTAATCTTTTAATTATATTGTGCACTGTAGAAGGTGAAATGCTCGAAATCCTACTGATTTGTCTTTGGGGAATGTTTTTCTCAAAGTGTTGGATTATTCGCTGAAGCATCTGTTGGCAGATTGACGAGCCTCGACCCATCCTTGCTCATGAAGGACTAGGCCTTTTTTCGAGTCTCCTTATATACTATGATTAGACGATTGCCTCACTTGTTTCACATCACCTTCTTGTCTCATCGCTATTAGTCCTAAATTGCCCTTGTCCCAACTTTTTTTGGAACGTTTTTTTCAGCATTGTCTCAAGAAATATATTCTCACACGGCCCCTTAGGAGTCTACTGCAACTTTGTATTGTTTGTTTTAAAACTTGTAAACATCTGGAATCATTTTGATTCTTGGCACACTTAGAAAATGAACTTAAGCAGCTGTGTAAACCAAATCTAACTACTCACAACTTTCCCCACCTAAAAATAGACATAACTTGTAAGTCACTAGTTCTAAATAAGGCTCTAAATGCTTGGGTTGTGTTCCACTCACTTGATGAATAAAAGCATCTGGGAATTAAATAAATGCTGTTTCAGCACTGTAACTTTACCAATGAATTTTTAACATAGAATTGACAAATAAACAGAATCAGGTACGGTATGTGCATGTACTTGTACTTGTTCTTAAAGGCTCACAGCTAAAGGCTAAACCCATTTCAAATGCCATTTCTCTGCTATCATCAGAGCATAATGGAACTTTCTAGGACCTGTGTGAAAAAACAAACAAACAGGGGGGTCAGCACAATTCTTGTTGGACTGAGAGACACCATATGGGTAAAGGGAGAAAAAAGTATGAAATGGGTAATAGAAGCAGAATAGAAGGACAGAGGAGCGAGACTCGCTCTGTTGGAGATGTATACATTGCACAAACATTACCCGGAAAAAGCAATCTAAGGGTGTGAGAGTATATCGGGCCAATCCAACTGAGAGCACAATGTAATAAACCAAGACATAAAGTACATGCACAATACCAGTGCAGGACCCCAGAAACCTCAGTGTGAAATCAAAATGCTACCAAAGCACATCCATGTGCCTGTAGGTGATATTGTAAAAAGGCTTTCGAAATATGCAATTGCCAAAGTAGAATATGACTGCAGTAGAATCCAAAAATCTCCAAAATAAATATATAAATCTCTAGAAACTTATTCATTTTATTTGGTGGATACTTACTATTCATTAAAACATTATTGTTATTATTATTATTATTATTATTATTATTATTATTATTATTATTATTATTATTGTTGTTGTTATGCTCATTCCCATTTGCCTCTTCTTTTTTTAATAGTATGCTTCTATTTATTGCATTGAAATGATAATGCATGAATGCCTCTAACAGACTGTTGTTGTATTTTAACGACTCACTCCTGATGTCGACCTAATTATATGTTCCTTAATTCATTATTAATTATCATCAATACTGCTTTGAGGAGATAATATGACTTCTTGGCTTAATTCATTCTTATGCACTTTTGGCAAAAAGTGGTGCAATACAAGTGATGCTTAGTTTTGCCTTTCAAAAAAGCTGAATATTGAAAGAAGATGGGTATTTTTCCAATCTTCAGCTGTCCAGTTTTGGTGGGCTTGTGCTCACTGTCACCTCAGATTCCTTTTTTTTTTGGCTGAAAGGAATGGAACTTGAAATGGACTTCAGCTGTTATAGCCTATCAGCCTCAAGGTTCAAAGTGTTGTGCATTCTGAGATAATTTTCTGCTCAGCACGGTTGAAAAGAGTAGTCATTTGAGTTTCTGGAATACCTAATTCAACCAATTTGGCACCAGTAACCATGTCACTCCTATTTTTCCCCCATTCTGATGTTTGATGTGAACACTGAGCAACTGAAGTTCTTGTTTCGTATCTGCATGGTTTTATACATTGCACTGCTCCAACATGATTGGTTGATTGGATAATTGAATGAATGTTCAATTGTACATGCATTCCTAATAAAGTGGCCAGTGAGTGTATATGGTGGTGCTCTGCCCCACTTGCCACTACAGGCAAACTGCCACTAGGCATAAATATCCTAACAAGAAAGATAAAACCTCCTACCATTATATTCAATGCTCAGGGCAGCATGTTGCATTTCAATATTTCAGGGTACTTAAGTATACCATTTTTATATTAAGTACCAAAACAATTCTAATTGAATAAAATGCAGGTTTCAGTGAGGTTTTTAGACACTGAGAGGCAAATTTTTCTTCTCTCTTCCTTTCTCATTCACATATAGTGCATTACAAATAATTACACATAGGCTAATTAAATTTAAGCTACAAAATGCAGAAGTCAGGAAGATTTTCATTAAGCACATTATCTGTCCTCCACTTGGGTGCAGTTCACTTCAAGTTATTTGGCATTTCACTGATGCCTGCAGGCCAATTAGGCTCTTACTGATTTACTGATTTAAGTCCTTAGGTCAAACCTGCTTTATCCAGAATCCTCAGCCATACCTTGACACAAATAAATTCTCAGAGCTTTAACTGTCTGCTTTGGCAGTATGGCCATTCATTAGAAAAATCTAACAAGATGACCAGATTCCCCAAATTCCTGCTATTTCATAGAGGAAGTCAATTTTGGTCCATCTCTGTTGAATCGTCATATGTGTGACTGACAGGTACTTAACTCCTCTTAACCTGTTTTTCAAAGTATCGCTTCGTTCTAAAGCTTAATGTCCATTCCGAGAATGTGCTTAAGGAAAAGCAGACAAGATTAAACATAGCTGTGTATTAAAAGGTCCAGAAATCCGTTTAACATTGGAAATATGAAATATGCTTCTCTGAACACAGTGAAGGGGGGAATAGAATAGAGGAGCTTAAAAATTCAATCACACCAACCATACTCTGGGAGGATGGCCAGCCTAGGCAAATCATGCATGGTTTAATTATAAAAGGTATCAAAATGGATCTAAATTTTGTGTAATTAATGTACGTTATGGACTTAACCAGACAAGCGCTTAGACAGTGAGGCATAAATCATATTGAATAAGTGACTAATTTCTCTTGCTCTCTCTTTTAATTTCTTTCACTACCTTCGTCTGATTTTCACCACCTTTCTACACAGCAGTGGAAATTACTTACTATATATAACTATACTTCATTACAATACTTTTACTTTTGCTCCAAGTATTATTGTTTTGGGTATTTACAACTTAATTGCATGCTACTGAAACTGAATACATGTACTAGTATTTAAGTACATTTCAAAGAAAAATAAAGCTACTTACCATTTTTATTTAGTACTTGTTACAAATCTCAAAGGACTCTTTTAGTCTAGTCCAGCCAATGACCGAAAGCTGTTCGTCAGTAGAATGGACTTGTGGATTAAGAATACCATTAAGAATACCTTTTGGTGAAAATTCGGCACAACCCAGTCATGTATTATTATTGGCATTAATTAATGAATATGAAAAATAAAGAAAGGAGACAGGGCTTAGTGGCTTAGTGGTTAGCATGTTTGCCATGCACCTCCAGAGTTGGGGGTTTGATTCCCACCTCCCACCTGTGTGTGCAGACTTTGCATGTTTTCCACGTGCTTCGGGGGTTTCCTCTGGGTACTCCAGTTTCCTCCCCATGTCCAAAGACATGTGCTGTAGCCTGATTGACATTTCAAAATTGTCTGTGTGTGCGCGATTGTGACTTGCAATGGAATGGCACCCCATCCACGGTGTTCCCTGCCTCATGCCCCGAGTCCCTTGGGATAGGCTCCAGGCTCCCCACGACCACGATGGATGGATGGATAGATGGATGGATGGATGGAAGAAAGCAAGACAACACAAATTCATAAATTAAGACAAACAAAACTAATAATTCAATTATTACCAAAGAAATGCTGCTGTATAAATGGAGGATAGAGTCTGCGCATAGTCATAAGCTGTAAACAAACACCTCAGCTGATGGAAGATTTAGAACTGCATGCTATGCTTATGAGAGCAAGGTTTTTTAAAGACTGGTTTGTTTGTTTTTTGGAGGATGAAGTCTGGCTTATAAATCGGTTCCATTTGCCATTGCATCTGCCTTTAATGCTCTGCAACACTTCTAGCACTTTGACCAAGACACTTAAAACTATTTTCAAATAGTAGTTTCCGTGTGTAATGTGCTTGGTGCACACGATCAACTGGATACAGTGTACCATCTTTTTTTGCTCCTCCACTTTCATGTCAAACCATTTTCCTGTCACCTAACTTAATTCACACCTAATTCTGTATTTTTTTCTGTAATTTTGACCTTTTAAAGTGCTGCTCTGCTGCAAAATATTTTAATGGCATAGAAGAGAGTCAAAACAACTTCCACTTCTGCCTTTACTTTCTCCATTTAGTAGCCATTTTGTATTCCCAGCCCTCTGTGCGCTTGACCTTTTATGGAGTTTTGTGGGCATCACTAAATGCAAATAAGCTGTATGGGGAACAGGCTTTGCACTTTATGGATGACCACATACATAAGCTAGTACAAAGAAAATCAGCATTTTTGAAACTTTTATAAATCCAGTGGAAAATTTTAGATCAGGTTTCCCTACAAAAACCCTCGATATATAAGCACACCTATGACTGAATCAAAATAATTGATGTCTGCATTAATATGTCAGGTTTTAAACCAATTGTACAATAGTTAGTATCAGTCCACTAATTTGATTGGACAAGCAGTGTTCCAAAAATGCTGATATTTAGTATAACAGCGCTGGTACATTTCACTGCTTGTATCACTCCACTTGTCTGTGTTCACGGCATAAAGTTCCAATACTAGCAGTAGTTCATTGCATTGAAACCATTAATACACTTACTATGGGATATCATTTGTTCTTCTTTGGGAACTATTTTCATTGAGGGAGCTAAAACAAAACAAAGTAAACACAGTACTTGCCAATATTGTGTCTGAAATGTAACCCATTGTTCTGTCCATAGAATACCCTAATTTTTGTCTGTATGTTGGTTAGCAACCAAAGCTTACTGTTAACAGACTAAGGGACCGTTCTCACCGGAACGTTTTTTTGGGGTGCGTTTAATGGTTCGTTTTTCCACGTGTTTTTTTTTTGTTCACACCCAGGCGTTAAATGCGGGTGATGCGCTGAATGAAAGTGTAAATTAACTTCCTGACAGTAGCTGGCGCTTATTGAAAAGCAGAAATACCCTGTTATATAAGGTGACGCTGCACAACTTTCCATTTCTGTCAACCGCTAATCGCTGAGAGGAAGAATCCAGACAGTATTTACGTCTTTAATCCGTTTACACACTTTTGGCGAACTCGCTAAAGCACGTATGCACATTTGTATATCACATCAATTACATATTTGGTGATTTGGCCACTGCAACAAATACTTCTTTAAAGCTAAATCCTTAAAGTTCTCATTTTAAACAATATACTCTTTTTAGATAAGTAATTATGGGAATGAATTCAAAGTCACAGCAATATCATTCACATACTTATGGGAAGACCCAAATTATGTTATTTTTTTTTATCAAATTTATTTTGGGAGGGGTGGGTATAAGGCAACTATTGTTGCTCCCAAAAATGTTAATTGATGAAGTGTTGACTATGAATAGTCTTTTTTGTGGTCACTATGATAATACAACGACTCAATAATGGGGCTCTTAGCTGTTTGAATAAGAGGCCAAGAATACTTATATGCATATATAGAATACTATATATGCCAGGTGCTATCAATCAGCAGATTATCATTTGTAGGTATGAGACAAAGAAACAAATTATGCTATTTATTGTAGAAAACAACACTGAAATAATTAAATGTATCACTTAGAATATATACTTGCATTTCAGAATCTGGTGCTTTCAAAGGATACCTTGTTTATGTGTGTAGGCAGAAGTATTTATTAGCAGTGAGCATTTTATTTCGGGTATGTCACTTATGCACTCTCTCACTAAAATGGTGGGTGCTGGCTTCTTCTTATTCTTCGTCAGCAAGAGAGTGTTGTACTTGAGCGCCATCAAGTCGTACTTTTATGTATCTTCAGCTGCTCATCGAATCTCATCGGTCGGCCAGTTTTTAACATGGAGTGTCAAAAAAAAAAAAAAACGGACCAATCGACATAAAAAAAATTGAATGTTTTAATGCCACGCGTTTTACACCTGGATGTGAGCACTTCCATTGACAACCACTGGGGAGTTAAACGGGCCGTTTTTACATAAGATTTCTGGAAGAAAATTGTGTTGTCCCCAGCTGCAAACTCCTGCATCTTGTTCTCTCTTGCTCGCTATATTTATCACATATCTGGAAAAAAAAAATATTTGACAAGATTAGTCCATATCAGATTACCTGAAAGATTTGTATTTAGTACCAGTCAACCATTATTTTGGAGACAGTGGTCTAACAATCTCATTTTATGGTCCATGGGATGGAAAATATTCACTGTACAAGTTACAGATGTACATTATTATATATTCACTGTACAAGTTAAAATGAATATATAAAATCTAGTTCTGTAAACAAAAAAGACAAAAGCAGCTCACAAGAGATAGAGATGTTAGTTAGTCTTCCCTCTGTTTGTAGGAAGATATATATATATATATATATATATATATATATATATATATATATATATATATATATGTATGTATATGTGTGTGTGTGTGTCTGTGTGTGTGTGTGTGTGTGTGCATTAAAAAAAATTGACATCTGCATTGAATTATATGTATAAAGTGGATTTTTATTTTAATTTTTTTTTTTTACTTTTGTAGAACAAAGAACAACAGAACCACCAATAGTAGTAAGTATAAAAATACACAGAATGATATAAAGTAGAGTCTGGGGCTAATTTCTTTCTAACCCAGCCTGTAGATTCATGTAGCATGTTAGATGTGGAAACTTCCTAGATTTTGTGTGCATTGGGGCTGCATTTCTTTAAGCCCTCTTTACTAAAACTTTCATAACACATCATTAAACAAGGTGTCCCAAAAGTCTCCATATATAGGGGACTGTGTTTGCTAGCACTACGTCGGTTGTGCCTTCATCAGTGGATGTTCGTGGACGTCCACTTCTCAGTCTTTTTGAATTTGTTAATAAGTTTAGCAACGGTGTCATGTGTGATGTGATTGCCATGTTTCCTGCTAAAGGACATTGCAACCTTGTGACAGATTCCTGATTCGGCCATCAGACTGATTTCAAAATGATATTTTTTTGTATGAAAAATATTGGAAGACATTTTGCTAAAAAGTGTTAATTTCCCCTATATGTATGGAGACTTTTAGGACATCCTGTAGTTATTAAGTAGGTGCACATGATAAACAATAGCGTGTGTAATAAACATGAATGAGGTGAAATACTTTTTCTATTACAGATTTTTTTTAAATGCCAATCGTGGAGAAACTAGAAGTAGATAGCCTACGCAAACATTGTCCCATCAAAGTATATTCTCGAAAAATACTCTCGAATAGTGTTCTATCTGTCCTATCTGTCTTTGAATAACTGTGATCTTATGTGTATGTATAATAGTTTTATGCGTATGATGAGACACTCTGTCATATGGCTCAATCCTAATGGCTTTATAATATTAATGCAGAGTTAATGATAGGTATTAGAATTTTTAGCCTTATTTATTTTATTCAATACCACTTTATTCACTGCATGTAATTGAATGATTCTGTAGAAAAAGCTATTTTTGCAGCTGCCTTTCAATAGAGCAAAAGCAAAACAGCCAGATGAGAAGTCTGTAAGAAGGAAAATAAGACATCTGTGCACCATTAAAGCCAGTAACTGCTACTTATTTTAGAAGATGTGCTTTTGTAACTTACGCTTTTGTTTTGTGATCATGACACAAGCTCAGAAATAGGCTTAAATTGCAGTGTTATAAGTTCTTAGTATTTTTATGACCATCAGCGCACACAAAATGTGCTGAAACGGGTTAGATCGAGTTACCAAGATTTATAACACAGCACTGTAAATTCTCATTTCTGATTGGCCAGGAGTTGTTGATTAATTTGCTATAACAGAGGTGTTAACAGTAGTTTGGTTGTAATTCAAATCACATGATTATGTTAATGCAGATAATGTTCTCAGATGTTATTTTATTCTATAGTGACAACTTACACAGAGACTTGGATGGTGGGCACTGTACATAAATGGATTTAAACAGATGTGTAATCATTAATATGGTGAGGTTGTCTGTGAATTGATACTTATTCTTCATTTTTAGAAGGAGTCTCCAGTGTCAACACTTAAAGTTGTAACTTTAAGTTTTCTGACATGGGAAAGTCTTATTAAAAGTTAGCTACAAATGGATAAAAAGTAAAGTTTTGATCTTTAATGAAATAAAAATGTGGTACAAGAGGAATAAAAACTTTGGGATGTGCAGTTTCTGGAAAAGAATCAACTATGTGTGGTAATAGTAACTCAACTTCATATCAGGCAACATCGCACCAACCCATCACTGATTAATTTCCCATAAAAGTTTTCACATCATGGATTTAGATTTATACTTTCAACAAACCAACAATTTCTAACAAACATCACTTTGATCATACTGTATGTTACTAACTAGTGATCACTATGACTAATGGTATATACATAAAACTAAACAAATGAATAAATGAATGACTGAATGGCAAGAACAAATGGATAAACAAAATGGATAAATAAATAAATAATATATGGATGAATTTAATTAACAGCATTAACATTGTTCCATGATTAAATTATCTTTTCTTGGATAGTGGAAGAGAATAGGGATTTAAAAAAAAAAAAAAAAAAAAAAAAAAAAACAACTACAAAAAAAACAATACTCTACACTCTTGGGAAAAAGGGTTCCTATGTCCTAAGGGTTCTTTGCTTCCAAAATGGGCTCTACATTGAACCCTCATTGATCTAGAAATATTGTTGTACTATTATATCTTCATAAAATCTCAAACATTTCTCCAGATGGACAAAATGAAAAATCATGATGCGTAGCAGATGTCTAAGAGTGTGCGTGTGTATATAAGATAAAATAAAAGAACATGAAAATAATTAATGAAAGGAAAATCATAGTAAATGGTTAACTGAAGTCTCGTATGGTCACAAGATCCATCCTGATGCATATTGTGGTTTAAGATAATACAATTTTCCTACTAGTTTCTCCTTTATGTGGCAAGAAGTGCATAACAGGCAACTGGAAGATGGGGGGGACCATTGCATCACTTTGGTCAGGATTACAAGAATGATCAAACCCAAATTTCCTAATGGATTAGTTATCCAATCAAACTATCTCTTTTTGTGCTGTGTGCCTCATGTGAGGTATTTAGCATGTTTCAATTTCTTGTCATTTGAATGAGAATTTAGAAAAAAGCACTCAATAACTGGACAGGTTCCACTCTATAAGGAAGCTGCAATAAGGAAACCTAATCCTTCTCTATTCTGCAAGGCAAGCTTTCTAAACGCAACTAGCCCTTTAGAGAGTTTGGCAATTCCCAAAGCAGATCTATTAGCCGGTAATTCATCTTCTCTATACAGGTCATTAATCTGGTTTAATGCTGACATGATCCTGGAACTTGGAAGAACGCATAGAGCTCCCTTTCATGTTGATTTGTGATGTGGACCAAAAGTATTAGAGTCAGTAAACCTTTTCAGAACTATATGTAGTAGAAAATGTCAAAATGTCAAAAGGGTTTCCACATATTCTTCAAACCAAATGTAGTACTGTTCTGAAGACAACAGATGGTGTGATATTATGAGCCTCACAAAGTGATCAAAGTTCATCTTCAACCTCAACAACAGCCAGCCACATACATTAGAGTTGATCTAATCTCAATCAGATCAGATATCACATACGTGAGCTTTACTCAGATTGATCTTTCAGCCTGTAACAACCAAGGGTGGAAAGTAATGAACTGTATGTACTCTGGTTACAGTCCTTGGTACATATACATGGTTCACTACAGCGGTTCTTTTTTTGAGTGTCATTAAATTCAACTTTGATAAATATATTTTTAACTCTGTTAATAATAATAATAATAATAATAAGAAGAAGAAGAAGAAGAAGAAGAAGAAGAAGAAGAAGAAGAAGAAGAATAGGAAGAAGAATTAAGCTCTACATTTAGCAGAAGAACATTTTAAATAATTTATTTTCAAGACCCAATCAAAATAAAGCCTTTCAACAGTCTAAACTTCAGGAAGCAAATGCTTCGTCAGCAGCAGCAATGTCTGAGACAGAGTGGATAGATAAGCAATTTCTCAGGTATCTTCCGTTTTAAATCCTTTAATGGAAACAGCATGCTAATGATCTGCAGATTATGTTAGCCAAATCCCTGTGGAGATGTCAGCATTTCGCAGTTCAACATCCAACCTGTGGAAACATGCTATGTAAGCCATTAGCTAGCTGAGTGAGCTGGTCTAGCTAGCCAGATCTTTTCATGTTTTGCATTATAGTTTTGCTGTATTAAACTTAAGATGTCACTCAGATGTTTGGTAGCAATTGCATGTTGTGTTAAATACATTATATCTAAGAGCTGCTACAGCCTATAGGTAACACTCAAGATAATATATGTAAGGGGTTACTTTGCTAATTAGTTAACCATCCATCCATCTTTAACCACTTATTCCTTTTCAGGGTCGAGTGGGAGCCTGGAGCCTATCCCGTCGGGCACAAAGCAGGGTACACCCTAGACAGGGTGCCAGTCCATCACAGGGCACACAATCACACACACCCATTCATTCGGACACTTTAGACACGCCAATCAGCCTACCATGCATGTCTTTGGACTGGGGGTGGAAACCCCCACAGCACGGGGAGAACATGCAAACTCCGCGCGCGCACACACACACAGAGCTGCGCGAATCGAACCCCGACCCTGGCGGTGTGAGGCGAACGTGCTAACCACTAAGCCACTGTGTGGCCTTAGTTAACTATAAAGCTTTAAAAAATAAAAAATAAATAAATAATTAAGTATACATTAACATGAGCTAGCTAGCTAAAGAACATAGCAAGCTAGTGAAACCCCAACAGCATTTGGCTAAGTTAGGTAACCAGCTAATGTTATCTTTCTTTATATACTGTTGATAATGGAGGTGGTGTTCACTTCAGCATAGCTCACTTAGTTAATATAGTTGTTCAAAAATGCATTCCTCAGATATACAACATTTTTGGATTAGTTGTGTCAGTTGTAGACATTTAAAAATGCAAGTAATTAACCAAGTATTTTTTTTTCCAGACTAATTATTTAGTTGATTTCTTGATCATTACTTTTACTTTTATTCAAGTGAATTATATTTACATTAGCAGTACTTTTATTCAAGTCGGTACCATACGTTTTGTACTCTTTCCATCAGTTTTCACCACCCAGTAGCTTTTTTTCATGTGGCATGAATATCACAGAATGAAAGAGAACTTCAGGTTATGAAACTCCTACTGGATGTATTTTTCACAGCGATTCATTGGCAATCCATTTTGTTGGTTGTAACCTGTGGTTTACTGCATATAAGAACAATGAAAACCAGATGACTTTTAACTCTATTCCCTAATGCTGTTGAATATGTTTTATGCTCAAAATTAATTAATTCAAGCTAACCTTGTGATGGGGTAATTTTTTTTTTTTTTTTTTACTAATGTCTTTGCCCAGCGTGTAACCTTCCCTGAGAATGTGTCCAACCTGTCAGCATGGCGTAGCCCATTTGTAGAGATCTGAAAAGATTGCCCTGGTTGGGTTGGTGTGTTTCCATGGCAACAGTCCCATATGTTGTTTGCCAAGAAACCAAATTGTCTAGGCTAAAAAAAAAAAGTGGTGGCTAATTGCCAAGCAAGCGAACACAAACAAAAAAGTATATAAATTCCTGCAATGGTGATGACTCTGCCATTGTCATTATCCTTTATCTAGAAAGTGTATGAAATATTACATTGTTTGAGCCATGGCGTTTTCTCTTTATATCACATATAAAAGATATTATTCAGGCCAGGCTAGGATCTTTATTTTTTTTCCTCAATATATTTAACTGTGAGGTGACTGAATGTTGTGTTATCTGGAGAGTTCTATGACAGCTTCATGTTGCAATTTATTTTGCTCGGTTTTGATCTACGGGCGCCTGATTCTGAAAAGATCGTCTGTCAAACGTTTGTTTAGTAAAAGCCAGTAGGGTTTTTTCTTTCTTTGATTGTTGAATGAGAGAAGAAAATAACTCTGGTGACAGCTAGCTTATTGAGTCTACTTGTCCAACAGACAACTATGAATAAAAAACTAACAGCCCTGATACAAAATCTTATGGGCGCCTAGGTACTGATAGGTCCACCTTTGTTGCAAAGTTGTTGTTTTTATTTTCTTTTTACTCTGTTTTATATTCAAACTCCAAATGTTCTCTCTTGTCAGAAATTGATTACATTTTTTTTTCCTGTCATCTGTTCAGTTTTTCCTTCGCTTTGCAGCATTGCCTGTTAGAGCATGGCCAATAGTTTCCTAGTCTGTTTAATGGAACAGCAAAATTAAATCTCAAACAAATGATCAAATATGAATTTGCAGACCACAAAGTAACAACCTTGTCAGCAGCCATGATAAACAAAGTACTAGCACATTCATAACACATGCATAAATGAAAATAAATAGTGAAAATGTAGTTTTGACATTTCTCTTTGAGGTCATTTTCCAAAAGTGTACCTTTTGGAAAATCTAGCTGTCCCTTTTGGAAAATCTATCCTCTTCTCACAGGAGTCCTTGCAGCTGTCATAAAAACCTCTTGTACAGAGTATTTTATGTGCTGCTTACTTCCAGGTCTCCTCACACACATTGGTCCAAGTGTCATTATTATAAAGGGGAAAAAGTCTCTCTCAGGACTGGTGTTTGGTGCTTCAAGCACTGCTAGCCAGCTTGGCCCTTTACTACTGAATATCTGCGCATTGTAAACAGGGTGTGAACTGAGTGGGGGAATTTCATAACTACCTTTGATCCATCATTTGATTGGCACCACCTCTCACGCTGCATTGCCTTCAGACATGGGCCAAAGCATAAAGCCATGTGAGCCTGTTTTCCTGAGTAATAACCCACAGGTCTTTGCTTACCCCGGAGTTCTTGAGTCAACATTGATGTCATGAACCTGTCAGATTTGTTCATGAACAGTGGGAGAGCTTTCCAGTCTGGGTGATTCCCATAGCTTTTTGTTTTTTAGGCTTTATAGGCGGTTTGTTTCCTTTCCTGAAATAGTGCTAGATGGGGCACCTTTTTGTGCTGATATGGAAAAAAGGCACCTAGCACGACACACATGGTAACCATAACAACACTGCCCAGTTCTAGTTAGTATGGGCTAACTAACCAGCCTAGATTAGATCTATTAACAGAATACATGAAGAATTGGTGTAACTGTGGGCATGATGAGGCTTTTGAGATGAGGAGCTGTGGGTTAACTGTATACAGCCACAGTTAAAGTAAGACATCATATCGTCCATTACTATCAAGACCAGCACTTTGTCCTACATGTTTGTTTTTCTTACCTTAGATCATGTTCATGCTTCAATAATTATACATGCGCCCAATGTAACTCATTAACACTTCATCGATTTTAAACATCAATCTTTGCAAAGTCATGTCATTACCTCTGGGTGTCTGAACCTTGTTATCCCATAGTGTGCATATGCCCTTTTGTGTATCAAAATGGATAGTTTATTTGTCGTACACATTTTTCCATGAGATCTCTACATGGAACTGGGATGTTTACTGGACCATGATGATTCAGATATTAGTTTCACCAGATCTTCTGAACTGCTTCTAGCCCAACAAACTCATGCACCTGGAATCTCAACACTCTCCCCTGGTCTGCATTGTGGTAACTCTAAGAATTAACTCTAGTAATTTAACTTTTACAGCAGAAAAAGAGTAACAAAACGCAAAACTCAGAGATTAATAAAAATAGTGCTCTCTTTCACACACACACACACACACACACACACACACACACACACACACACACACACACACATAGGAGTATATTACAGCTATAAATCAAAAAAGCCGAAGCTCAAATAACAAATTAGTTAAAACACAGCAGAAAATAGGCTAAAAATATCAGCACCCTTTAAAGTATGTGCATTTTTTTTCTTTGTTTTATTGTTGTTACTATTATATTATATTCAAGTTCCCCTTCCCCCTAATGACTCTTAAACCACTTTAAGACAGTTTTGGACAGTCACAACTACAGTTGTTAGCACTTTAATCTCTTTGATGAAATTATAAAGCTATATTACAACATGAGTTTGCTATAACTGAATGATACTGAACAAAAAATAAAGCTTATTCACATCTTTGGTGTATTAGAGGAAAAACAGAAAAATACCCAGACTGACATACTGTAGATAAGCAACGGCAGTAAGTCTAAACATCTAGGGCTGTATCCAGAGTTGAGTTATGCATACTTAGTGAGGATTTAATACAGAAATTTCACACATTGATGTTCAGACCTCAGAAGTAAATACCAGTCCCTCCAGGAATCACAGAAATGAATGCAAAATCAAGGAAACTGCAATTTTTCAAAATTATCGCAGAATGTACGACGATTTAGGCCAAGACACGTCAGGTGACGTGATCACAACGTGCATTCAGCCAAAGCCCTCTTCGATTCACATGCGACGAACATGAGTACAGCCAAAAGGTCTCATTTAGTAATAAACATCACTGCAAAAGACCGTGCAAAACAATTTTGTGCAATTACAATTTCGCCAATTCAAGTACTTTTCTGTAAATAAGCACAAAAAAACTATGCAAGTTGCATCCCGAATTTTGGAATAAGGAAAAAACGCCGCAAAATAAAGCATTTTTGGCCTCAACAATCACAAAATAACTCTGGAAATCCCATATGGACAGAAATACAGATGCATGTTTGAAGTTGTGCAAGCGTTATAGGCAGCATGGAGATTGAGTAAAACAGAGGTGTGTACTCTGAATACAAGTAACTTTCCACATGTAACTGTTAACTGTGAATACGGCCCATGTGATGACATTCACCTGATAAAAACAGAGGACTTAATATCATCAGCTAAACCCTGGCAGAAAAACTACAACATCTAACCAAATAGCATATTGTAAGACAGGGACTGTGTTATTACTGAAATGATTTGCAGACCTCGTCCTCTTCATCCTCTCACATAATGTAAATGTCGGATATTACATTTAACATCACTGCGCAGTTGAAATGAGATCAGCTGTATAGATCAAGAGGTGCTGTTTAAACCTAGTGTCCTCACTGATACAAGGTTAAGGCATGGAAACAGATTCATCCTAGTCTTGGTCGAAATTACACCGTCAATATAGATAATACTATAATAAACCAGGCTCAATATCCTGCAGCCAGCCTTATGCCTTTCTTCTAACCACTGTTCTGCACTGATTCTATTAGACCTGTGAATCCAGAGGACTCTTAGTAGCCCACATTGCAGAACGAATAAAATGTAACGTGAATTGACAGCGAGACAGAAAGTCGATAGGGTCTCGCAGACCATTTTCATTATGAAACTCGATCAATGGCTGAATCTGAATGGAAGAACACTCAGGGTTCTTTGCAGTGATGGCTGCACGCATTTTAACCAGAAAAAAACTTAAATACAGGGCTGACTTTTCAAGCACGATAATGCCACTGCTGTGTAGAGATTAGTCCAGCAAGCTCCCTGCAACCAAACCATGGTTAAAGGACTAATACTTTGTCCATTTTTTCTTCTCATAATGTGATAAGAGAAAAATTGTTATGTTATTTCTAAAATTGTTAACAATACTATTCACTGATAAGCCATTTAATTTACTTAATTTGTATAATTAATGTTATAAAGTGTTGATTTTAACTTAACACAGACGCTATTATAGAATGCATACACTCATGTATATGTGTGGTGGTCTGTGAAACACATCAGATGGCTGATTTCTGGAAAAAAAAAAAAAAGACAAATGCGTGAAGAAAAAAATATATAATTTCTTTATACTTTTACTGCCTACAGGATTATGTTATGTAAATAAGGAGACGGTTTAAAAAACCCAGGCTTGAAAATGGTCAGAATGTGTTTTAAATGCTAGTTAAATAACTAAGCACTGTCTTCAGAGTTGGTGACTTTATTTCAATATTATGCTTGGAAAGTTACTTGTGTTCAGATTTGGGTTACACAAGTCAATTTTCTGGATGTGGCATTTACATTATATCAATTACTGTATATGCGTAGTCCACAATTCTGAATATGGTTGTTAAATGATTTGCTCATGCATTGAATGTCATGCTTTTATCAAATTTCTGGATCGAAGCAGACATAAGCCTAATAAATTATATTTGTGAACAGTCTAACGAGCTGTCAAATGATCTGTCGCTTACACTGTATTGACGGCAGTGAATAAAGTTATAATGGTTGAATGCTAATCAGAAATACCAGCTCGAAAAAAAATTCTTTCTGTATTAATCAGCGATTATTTCACCAAGCAAACCGTAATCATTCGAGTGAAGACCGATGATGAGGTTTGTGTTTGTCAAATGCCACAAGTGAAATTTACCTCAAGTGATGAGAGTGAGACAGACTGATTTGGATGATGCCGATGAAGTGTAAAGGTATATTTCTTTCATAAAATGACATTAATGTAGTACACTATATGGCCATAAGTATGTAGACACCAGGCCAGGATTTTCAGCCTGGGAATGTAATCTGAGAGGCCCATGCATGCATCCCACACACTCACTTGGGATGTCCAATCTCACAATGCTAAATCCACAGTTTAAACTCTTAGTTTGAATACTAAACAATGAATGAACTAGGCTAATGAATGTTAAGTTAAAATAGAAAACATACATACAAGTAAAGTGCAGGATTTCTAAACATACGTCATTTGAATATCTTTGCGATTAAGTAACAATAAGTAACTCTAACAATTTTGACACTAACAAATCAGTCGTTCATAAATATCCATACAATTCTTTGAAAATTCCTTGACGCTAAAATTACTAAACACTAAACTGAAAGCAGAGGTGGGTAGAAACGTGCTATATTTACTTCATTACATTTAATTGAGTAACTTTTTTTTAAGTACTTTTAAGAGGTTTAACTGGCCATACTTATAGTCTTACTCAAGTTCATTTATAATCACAGAAATGTATTCCATTACTGTTAAATGTTAATGAATGTATGTAGTTTTAATAATTAGTTTATATCACGTATAATGAGGTCCTGGAGCACAAGCGCACACACACACACACACACACACACACACTCACACACACTCTGTCTCCACACACACTTTCTCCTGTTCTGTTCCATAGTCTGTTCTTTTGTTCTCTGTCGTCTTGTTTAAATGCAGATGTTGACAAGTTTGTGTTGTTAACATGTGAAAATAAAGACAGTCAACTGCTGGAAAAATGTTTGTTTTTTGGGGCGTGTGTGAGATTTTGTGTTGAAAATGGCAAGTTGTGTGTTATTGTACACATCACAGGACTGGGATATGCTGCTTCATCTTGAACCCAGGTTTTATATCATATAAACAGAACAGAACAGGCTTTCAAAGAGAGGTGTGAGTTACAGTTCTCCGTGTAGACTGAGATTCAGGATTTTTCCTTCATTTTAATCAGATTGAAAGCAACTTGCTACTTGAGTAGTCTTCTCATTGGATACTTTATTATTCTTAGTCAACTAATTATTAACATTATTACTTTTACTGTTACTTGAGCAATTATTTTTATAAGTAGTTTTACTTGAGTGAAATTTTTGTCGACTCTACCCCCCTCTGACTGAAAGTAGCTGGAAAGTGAAGGAAAGATGGGCTAGAAATTGTAGCTTGTCAAGCTATAAGCTTCTCCTTATTTAAAGCAATAGCATACTGTGACCTTTTTCCCTGTACATAATTTGCATTTATATTATTTGCACTGGGATGATGTCACAGCAGTCATTAATTGACTAGTGTGTACATCGCTTCATTGCTATCATCTTCCTTGTTTGCTGTCCATAATGATTAAAGACTAAGAGGGTTCTCTGGTCTAAACCTGTACATTTGTCATGTGACCAGCCTGGACACAGTCGACCAATTAAGGATCTCGGAGGGTTGCTCTCATTGTCTCTCGCATGGGGAGGTAGGTGTGTGATCAATAGGCTATGGCACATAGCCATGCAAGCTTCATAAACAAACATTGGTAGTAGAATAGCTTGTACTAAAAAGCTCAGTGACTTTAAACAAGGCACTCATCAGAAACCACCTTTGTCACAAGTCAGTTTGAGAAAATTTCTGCCCTGCTAGATCTGCCCTGGTCAGCTGTAAGAACAATTCTTGTAAAATGGAACCATTTGAGAGCAACAACAGCTCATCTCAAGCAGTAGACCCCCCAAATGCACAGAGCAGGGCTACCAAGTGCTGAAGCATGTGGAGCGTACAAATTGCCTTTCCACTGTTGTATCACTCACTACAGAGTTCCAAACTGCCTCAGGAAGCAACATCAGCACAGCGCATCAGGAGCTTCATGAGATGGGTTCCCATGGTTTTCGTTGAACAGATGTGTACTTTCAAAATGCACCTGCATGATAGGTGTACAAATGGTGTACATACAAGATGAACTCCAGATGGTGTAGAGGTTGCAGAAGGTGGCTGGGCCACAGCTGCAGTGTGGTGGGGAGTTAAGCATAGGTGGAATGTTGAGCAGTAGGTAGACCACAGCTGTACAGGGCTTTGCTGCCGCAGTTACTGTAGGTATGAGAGGGAAGGGTGGTGGGACAGGGAAAATTAATATTTCATTGACATGAAAACATTAACTTAATTTAATCAGTTGAAACATATAATTTTTACTTTTTAATATTGCACTGGATGCTAAAGTGAAATTATTGGATGCTTTTTTTTTTTCTTTAAAAAAAAAAAAGCCTATTCGATTGATGTGTAATTTAATTTGCTAGACAAATGATGAACAGACCTAGATTTGTAACGAGTCCTTTAAAGGTCTAGATAAAAATATAACGAGTAAAAAGTATATTTTTCATTTGGACATTTAAGTAAGTAAATTCAATTTTAAAAAACTCAAATATTATAAATGCTCCAAAATAATACGTAAGCATAGTACAATTACTCCAGTATTTTTTTATCCTCATTGTTTATAAATTAAGATCCACACACCAAAAACATTTCTAAATTGACTTTGGATTCTGTGACAAATGTTCATTGGCTTGTGTTCTGTTAACTTGTTGATGATGATAGGGACTGTGTGTGAGATCTGTGCTCACTGAGGGCCACCTATTGGCCAGGGTCCATGGTGATGAGTTACAGTAAACCTTTATTTCAGCCAGACTCCGGACAGATTTTGTGGCTACATTAAGTTGCATTTTGCACTGTGCCTCCTCACTTTCCTACACCTGACCAGAGATTGGAAGTTGTTAGGGCGGTGAGGATGATTGATAGAGTGTAGGTTACTGAAGGACTGCTCAAGGCCACCGGTGCTGCAGTGCTATGCTGTTACCTAATGTCCTGTGAAAAGCACCAATCCCTCTTTCTCCATCCCTCTCTCTCCATCCCTCTCTTTCTACCCCATGTCCATCCCTTTCTCTTCATCCCTCCATATCTCTCTCTCCAGCATTTTCTACTGTACCTCTCTCTTTCCAAACCTCTCTTGCTACCTCTTTCTGTCCACCCCTCCACAACTTTCCATCCATCCCTCTCTCTATACACCTTCTCCATCCCTCTCTCTCTCTAGCCTGTCTCTCCATTCCTCTTTCTCTAC
This sequence comes from Ictalurus punctatus, assembly GCF_001660625.3. NCBI lineage: Eukaryota > Metazoa > Chordata > Actinopteri > Siluriformes > Ictaluridae > Ictalurus > Ictalurus punctatus. Next base: position 14,519,271 of record NC_030438.2, read on the forward strand.
CCCCTTTCTCCATCTCTACCCCTCTCTCTCCACCCCCTTCTATCCCTCTCTGCCCATCCCTTTCTCGTCATCTTGCCACAACTCTCTCTCTCTGTCCTATCTCTCTACCTCTCTCTGTCCATCCCTTTCTCTCTACCCATCCACAACTCTCTCTCTCTACCCCTCTGCCCATCCCTTTCTCATCATCCCTCCACAACTCTCTCTATCTACCCTTCTCTTTCTATCCCCCTCTTGCTAACCGTTTCCCTTTCTTTCCATTTTCTATCCCCACCCCTCCCTCTCTCCATCTCTCTTAACCCCTCTCTCCAGCTCTCTCTTACCTCTGGCTCATAAATGTATTGTGTCAATTTATGAATTTTAATACTATAAACACAGTAGAATTAAAGTTAAACTGCCTCATACTGAATTACCTGATATCTCAGCATTTGGTACATTCTATCACATTTAAACAACTTTAAATTAAATCTTACAATTGACTCATTGATTGCTTTAAACGTATCTTTAACACTTCATATTGTTTCAGACATGAATACAGCAGTGCAGTGATGCTTCCATTGTTTTCTTAGAGGATGTTGCCATCTCTTGGTGTTTCTGTAGCATGGCAGTGTACTTTATACCAGGGTTTTATACCACTTAAACTGTAAAAAAAAAAAAAAAAATAATAATAATAATAAATAAAATAAAAAATCCCACCAACCCCTCAGTCCAAACCTGTTTTATAAATATAATCCAGCTATTTATACATCTGCAAAAGTATTTTGTCTATTTATTGGCATCACAGAGGGTTTTTTAAAGTGTGCCCCTGGGTTGATGCTTCAAAATAGGTCTTCAGGGAGCTGGTGAGGTCTCCAAAATAAAGTCTGCAGCGAGACATGGACGCATCTCTACATTTACACTTATATAATTTGGAAGATGTCCTTATCCAGAACAGCTTACAGATGCTCAAAAGCAAATACTGGTACAAATAGTTCATGGTCTGTGAATACTATCAAGTTAAAACCCTGTTGAAACAAGTCAAGGTTTTTTAATTAGTGCCCATATAAATGCACGTTGAAGAGCTAGGTCTTGACGCATGCCTTCCTTGTACTGTATCTTGAGGGATGGTAGACAAGTTGTGCTAGAGACTTGAGGGAACTGGGTGCAGAGCAAGGTTTGATAAGTGCCTTCAGGTAGGTGGGTGCTGGTCTGTTTTTTATGTAAGTATCAGTGTTTAAAATCTGATATGGGGAGCTACAGGAATCTAGTGGAGGGAACACAGCAATATGGTGATGTGGGAGATTGAAAACAAGGCATGTAGCTGTGTTCTGGTTCAGTTGCAGGTGTCGGATGGGATGCAGGGTAAGACATTTCCCTTCACTGGAACTAAAGAGCCCAAAACTGTTTCATCATGACATTGAGCTGCAAGATCCATAAAGACATAGTTTGCTAAGGCTAATCAGGTTGATGTGGCCTGAGCCCTGACCTCAACCTCACTGAACACCTTTGGGATGAATTGGAACACCAACTACGCACCAGGTACTAGTCCCTGACCTCACTAATACTCTGAATGTGCAAAAATACCCACAACCGCACTCCAAAATCTAGTGGAAATAAAGGGGAGGCTGTGGTTTTGGTGGTAGAGCCGGTTGTCCACTAATTGTAGGGTTGGCGGTTCGATTCGCAGATTGCATGACTCCACATACTGAAGTGTCCTTGGGCAAGACACTGAACCCCAAGTTTCTCCCAATGGCAAGTTAGTGCCTTTCATGGCAGCTCTGCTACCATTAGTGTGTGAGTGTGTGTGTGAATGGGTGAGTGAGACACGGTGTAAAGCGCTTTGGATAAAAGCGCTATATAAGTGCGCCATTTACCATTTAATAAGATAAGATCTTATTAACATCTCAAAATCTAGCCTTTCCAGAAGAGTGGAAGCTATTATAACAGCAAAAAGGGACCAACTTGATGTTAATGCCCGTGGTTTTGGAATGGTCACATATGGTCACATACAAACCTTTGCCCATAGTGTACATATGCACTACATTGAAATTCCTTTCATCACACATACACCAAAGGTTTGGAGACGCTTGACTGAAATGTTTCTTATGATCTTAAAATCCTTTTGATCTGAAGGTGTGATTAAATGTTAAATCAGGTGTGATTAAATGTAAAATCAGTGTTGTAGACAAAAATATAATTGTGCCAACATATTCATTTCTTTCATTAGAAAACTAACATTTTATTTACAAAAATATATTTTTTTTAAACGGACGACTTGGAGCGAAATATTCCGAAAAGCAGCCAGTAAGTGTCCAGCATAGGTGGGAACTCCTTTAATACTGTTTAAAAAGCATCTCAGGGGGATTCCCAGTTGGTTTTGAAAATGCCAAGAATACATTTCTGAAAATTCGAGGCAGAAAGGGTGTCTACTTTGAAGATACTAAAATACTGAATTATTTTGATTTATTTGCGATTTTTTTATCACAACATAATTCCCATAGTTCCATTTGTCTTATTCCAGAGTTTGGATGACTTTATTATTATTCTAAAAATGTGGGAAACAATAAAAAACAAAGAATTAGTGTGTCTAAACATTTGACCAGTAGTATATATGCGTGGCTACATCTTGTTGGTGCTGGGGCTTGAACGCACAATCTTCTGATCAGTATGCTGGAGCCACCACTTCCCCCACAAGATTCACCCTTGATGGCCCTAGCGACAAGGAAAGGCACAGTTTAGTACTATTGTTTTCTGATAGTGTATTATTTACCATCATAACAGTTTAGACTGCATTTCTCTCAACATGGCAACTCTTAGCCCCCCAAACCTGAAAGCGCGAGCATAACGTTTGAATGTACCAATGAGCGCGCGTGCACGCCACGTCCTTGGAACCTTCTGGATTTGAACCAATCATTCATATAGTGACGTAATCAGTGTCGCGTAGTAAATAAACCGAAAGGACGGACAAGCTAAAAATGACTGACACAACTTGGATTATTTCTGACCGAAACCTTGGACTGTATCGCTTTTGGTTCGGACAAGGCCGTTTCTAAACTGGTTTATTTGTCTCCAGTAATATTATATTCGTGTATATTCGCTGTTTTATTCAGTTTAACTTTGAATGACTAGTTTAGCATGAAGCTAGCTTCCTGCTTGATGTTTCATACGTTCATTAAACACGCCAGTGCAGGGAATACTTCATACATTACTACGAAGTCAATATATACACAGTTAGGTGCTGTTCTGAACTTAAACCGAGTCTCCACGAGTGTTAGCCTACTTTCTAAACAACACTGGGCACACAGGAGCGGTAATTAAACAGCTGTAGCTATCCTATTTAGCAAGCTAGCTTGTTAGGTAACAGTCTCTCTCTTGTGATATTTATGGTGAAAAGACTCGCACAAAATCAAATTATCAACCAAATTTCTACACCTATCATCCCAAAACTCGTCGTTAGCTAAGAGCTAACCCTTAATGAATGAATGAATGAATGTCTTGAGGAGACTGCAAGCTAACTGAGATAGCTCAAGGCGCGAGCGGGTTTTTTAAAGCTGCAACAGGGGGAAAAGATAAATAAAGGATCGTTAAAATGTCGGATTTAAACCGAGAAGTTGTGGAGTTGGTGTGGGGGAAACATACGAGCAGCAGCGGAGTGTCTGCGTCTCTGTTCCGCAGGTGGACCCAAGGTAACCGGATTCACATTACTTTCACTGTGTAACAAGTGTGTTTTCATCCTGTCCACAGTACACGCGCCGTAGGGGTGGAATCACGTGCCGCACTGGAGATATACACCCAGTGACCACTTTCTTAGGAATACCTGTACACCTACTCAGTTATGCATTTATACAGTCAACCAATCACGTGGCTCATTCAGATGCAGGTCAAGATCTTCACTTAACGCCAAGCATCAGAATAAGGGAAATGTGATCTCGGTGACTGACTGTGGCTTGTCTGTTGGTGCCATTTGGGCTGGTTTGAGAAACTGATGATCTCGTGAGATTTTCACGCACAACATTCTATACTACAGTCTATAGCATTACGGGAAGTCAAATAAGCTCTCTTTACAACTGTGGTGAGCTGAAAAGAATCTCAGAAAGCACAATAGTTGAACCTTGAGGTCTTGAAGCTGAAGACTGCATCAGGTTCTGGTCTTGTCGGTGAATACAGGAGGGTACAATGGGCACAACCTCACTAAAATGGGATAATAAGTTTGGGAAAATGTCACCTGATGAATGTTGACTTCTGCTGCAAAATGCATGGTCAGAATTTGGCATCCACAGCTTGAATACATGGACGTGAACAGGGGCGTTAGCTGGACTGTTAATCATAGACTAGGCTAGTTTGGTGTCGCTAGCCAAGGGGAGGCACAGTTAAGCTCATTGTATGGGTTTAGCCGCTACAGTGCCATGCAAAGTACGTTATCTGACCTTATTCTCTGCTCATATCATGTTCACGTAACTTGGAACTCATATAGACTTTTACAAACCTTGTTTTTCTGCTCAGCATCAGAGGATGGTAGTGTTTCAATTTTAACCCCTTTACTGGTCATTTTCTTTTTAAATCGGCGTGTATCCATTTTTCCTCACACTGACTGTGTGAGCTAGCTTCCGGCAGGATTGAGAGCTGTCAGTCAATAAGACACAAGTATTTCCACATATTTTCATGTAAACACTGTCTGATTGGTCTCGCCTTCATTCACTGATGATACAAAATTACAACACCGCCGTTTTTTTTTTGACTGACGTTCAGTGGTATAGTTACGCCCCTGGGACTGACCTTCCTCGAGTCAACAGTTCAGGCTTTTGGTAGTGATGGAGTAATGCTGTGGGGAATGTTTTTGTTTTGTTTTGTTTTGTTTTGTTTGTTTTTTGGTGTACACTGGGCCCTGTAACACCAATCGAGCATTGTTTGAATGCCACAGCCTGTCTGAGTATTGCTGCTGACTATGTGCAACCCTTTATGGCCACAACTGACCCATCTTCTAATGGTGCCTTCCAGCATGAAAATGTGCCATGTCACAAAATCACCAGTTGTCTCAAATTGGATCCCTGAACAATAGGACTGCACAATATATCAAAATAGTACAAATGAACATATCACAAGGACTTGCAATAATGGAATATACTTCAAAAGGTCTGAAAATTCAAAGATTTAGGACATTATCATATCACATTTTTCTTCAGTATCGTGCAGCCCTGCATGACTATGAGCTCAGTGAAAATCAGTGGCCTCCCCAGTCACCATATCTGAATCCAATAGACAATAGCACATTTGGGATGTGTTGCAATGGAAGATTCGCAGAGATGTTGTGGTGCAATCATGTGAACATGGACCAGGATCTCAAAGGGATGTTTCCAACACCTTGTTGAATCAATGCCATGCAGATTTGTTGCTGTGAGAGCAAAGGGGTTTCTAACCAATGTTAGTGTTACTAATAAAGTGGCCAGTGAGTGAACTTCAAAACAGTAAAGTGTAATGCAAGTGTGATGATTTAAAAAGCACCCAAATCATGTCAACGGTGTCTTCCTCCATGCCACGACATTCATAAATTCAAGAAAATTATACAGTGATGGTTCATTGTAAATATTGCATGCAACACTGGTATAAGATTCTGTGATAATCTGGTCACTTGCTAGAAATGCTGTGCATGTAAGTGTAAATAAATGCTGATTATGTTTGAGTATTGGATTGAAGTGTGAGATATCTGTTGGGGTTTAAATGGATTTGTAACAAATTCTTTCCATCATTTCTGCAGGTTTTGTCTTCAGTGAGACTGAGCACAGTGCACTGGAGCAGTTTGAAGGTGGACCATGTGCTGTGATCGCACCTGTGCAGGTTATATTATAGTTTACAGATATTTAATAGTGTCATGGGAATGTTTTCTCAATCTGTAAAAGGGGTAAGCATTTGAATAGGTTTGGAAAATAAGATAACGCATCATGGCACACATTGTGGAATGTTACAATATGAATTTGGTCATCATTAGAATATGGAAGTAGAGCTAGATCTTGGTGTAAGTGGTGCACGAAAGTTTCATGCTATATCTTAATCATTTGGAACCTTTGGGTGAATTTGGGACCTTGAAGAAAATTGGTAGATTATTACCTAAATAGAATAAGAAATGTGTAGTGGTCTTTGAAAACCCATGGACGTCACTGTGGCTGAATTCTGACAAACGACCAAAAAAGACAACAAAAAAAAAACAGGTTTTGCTCAAAATATGGTTTTATATGCATATGGATATATGATGCAAGAATGAAACACATTCCAGTTCATGAAAGCATGTAGCTCTATACTCACTGACACATGTCTTGGGTACACGTGCTCATTCATGCAACTATCCAATCAGGCAGTCATGCAGCAGTAGATCAATGCATAAAATCCTGAAGATACAGGTCTAGAGCTTTGGTTAATGTTCACATCAAACTGGTCTTTTTGGGGTTCTTAGGGTTCAGCATGTTTTCTGAATTGCTTTTTAGCTAACCATGTTTGTAGAAGGGGTTATTTGAGTTAATATAGAATTCCTTTCAGCTTAAACTAGTCTGGCCATTCTCCTCTGACCTCTTACATCAATAAGGTATTTCTGCCTGTAGATCTGTTGCTCACTGGATGGTGTTTGTTTTTTGTTTTTTTTTTCCCGCGCGTGTGTGTGAAGTCTACAGACTGTCATGTGTGAAAATCCCAGAAGATCAGCCATTTCTGTAATACTCAAACCAGCCATCTGGCACCAACAACCATGCCATGGTCAAAGCCACTGAGATCACATTTTTTCCTCATTCTGATGTTTGATGTGAAGATCAGATGAAACTCTTGACCTGTATCTGCATGACTTTATGCATTGCGCTGCTGCCACATGATTGACTGATTGGATAATTGCCCAAATGAGCAGCCGTACAGGTGTTGTGTAATAGAACATTTAAAAATATCACAGTGTGAAGGGTTTTCCCAGGCCGCCACACAAATAGGTTTTATTGGTAAGGTGTAAGAGGCTCAGGAAAATGATTGTCGTTTATTCTTGTCAAAGATTATCCATGTAGATACCATGGCCCATACTTATGGAATTGCTTAATGTTTCTGTTCAAGAGTAATTCATAAAGCATTTTAGCATGAAAAATAAATCTGAGCCTGCTAAAACTAGCAGCCCCTGTGCTTGATGTATTAATGACAACAAGCTTTAAAAAGGTAACATGTCGATTGCTGGACTATATCAGTGGAGTCACCTCACATGTTATATAACGCAGTACTGCTGGAGATCAAAGTTTACACGTATTCTACTTTGGGCACATGAAACCTGCATTTGTGCAGCATTGGCAAACTTCAAATATCACCCATGAGTAATGTTTTACATCAAACAATAAATGCCTTCTCCTCTCCAGCTGGGTTAGTTATTGCTGCTGACAGCAGTTTTCATAACTGAATAGTGATCGCCAGTTATTTTCTGATTAGACTGAACCCATAAATAAACATTTAGTGCCACTTAAGAGCATAGTCTCAGTTCTTCTAGGCTAAAAGGAGAACAGTTGCTAAACATTACAATAATGTATTTCAATACTAATACGGAAATAAATTAAAGTATGCCTGAAGTTCAGCTTTCTACAGTCCCAGCTTCTATAATAAGAATAATTCATTCTAAATAAGGACATTTCATCCACGGTCATATTTCCTGAATTTCTAGATAAAGCATTGCTGTGTTCAAGCCCTCAAGTGTTAAGGAAAGCATTTCTGTGCTATCGACAACAGCATTTTTGTCTAATAATCTCCATGTGATCTTGCAGCCTGTTATTGATCACACCAGTATATGCCAGTGAGTGTAAAAGGCCAGAGTAGAAAGCCAGTAATATTTTCCTCAGTTTTGTTCCCTTGCTCACTATAAGAGTTCGTTGCTAAATACGGATTTTTTGGAGAGCAGTTGTGTCGTCTTTCATCATAGCAATCCTTCAATGTGGATATGTCTTTTACTTTCAGGCATTCCTGCTAAAAAACATCCTATTCAACATGGAGAGCTCAAACTGGAGAAGTATCTCTGGTATGTGCTGCAGAATGAATTTTAGCCATTTCCTGCATCATTTTCAGATGGCCATCTTTTCTGAAGTTATGTAATGTGCAGGTTTATAAACCTGGCAGGATGTTCTTTAAAACAGATAAAATATGCTAGTGTATTTATTAATCTACTTAGAGTTTTGAAATATAGCTTGACGTGTTATAAAATATATTTCATATTAGAACTACTTTTCAGTGTGTTTTATAGAGTATTATAAGGTTTGATCAAGCAGATATGCCAAAAATATCAGTGATATTTGAAGACCAGAAAAACAGTAGCATTAACAAAAAAAAAAAAAAAAAAACAGTTTTAATGTCTAGAAAACAAATTACTTAAAATTGAAAAAAATGTTACAAAAACATAGTGATGTCTTAGAACATGGATTGAGGCATACAAGATTTTATCATGATATTGCTATAATATCGTCATATTGCTAAGCCCTAAACTAGACCTAAACCTGGATTTCTTTAAAGCTGCTTTGTGACCATGTCTATTGTTATAAGCACTTTACAAATACAATTTAATTGTAAAATTATAATGAAATTGTGTAGAGTTGAATCTGCACTGCTTAAATCAGTATGTGAATCAAAATGATTTCTGTGTTTAGAGGAGGAGCAGCGCTTGGCCCTGTGCTCTACTCTCACTGAGATTCTGGTGTCAGCCTGCACTGGCAAATCCCACAACTTCTGCCTGGCCACGTGGGCTCCCTCCAAATCCACTGACGAGAACAGGGACATCACTGAAGACCACACAGAACCAGAATCCAGTCAGAACTCGCATACCCAACAGCAGCAGCCCAGTGAGAGTCTTTTGACTTTTAATACTTTGATTTTAATATTGGATTCTGTATCCAAATTATTTGGTCTTAATTGTTCACAATATGTATAAAAAATATCAGGAACCGGTCACATTGTTCATTTGTGTACAGTGTCACTATAAAATCATTATTGATTATCATTATCATCAAAATCATTATTGAACATTTTGTACAACATGGGAGACAAAAAAGGAGACGCCTAACATGTCCTGAGGGCTGTGATTTGACACACGCCAACAGCTGAGAGTTTACAGAGATTGTTTTTAGCTACACAGGGTTATAGCCTGGTAATTTGTTGATTGTGATTTTGACGTGTGAAGCCTCTTGCCACCCCTCACAGTAGAAATTTTGCTCTTCCTTAAATTGTGCATAACTCAGACCAGCCATGAATGCCAGGGTCTGCTTATGGATGTGATGGAAAAGGGACTATGTGTTGTAGAGGCAGAAAACAGCACAATTTAGTAAAACTGCATAATTTTCAGAGTAAAACTAATTGTGTGTTTCACACATGAATAAGAAATATATCATCTTTAAAACCAAGAACGAGGAAGCAACCTGGTCTGAAATTCTAAACTGTAAATGCTTGTGTTCTTTGCACCTAGTTATAATGGTTATCGGGCTCTCTAGTATAATTCTTTATATTTTGTTGAATGTGTTTGTATTTTTGCTGTGTTTGTGTATGTAGCTGCTTTGGCTGCTGAGGAGCTTGGCTTTGAGCGGTTTCACAGCATGGTACAGTAAGTGCACACTGTTAACTCTACTAAAAACACACAATGCAAAAGCTGCATACTTCCAAGAAAAATCCACTCTGAGCAATTTGCATCTTAATCTAATATAATTAACATGTGATCTTCACTGGTGTCCAGCTTGTTTTGGAGACATCCCATGATGTTAAATGTAACTACAAATGAATGGAAAAAAAGTACTATGTTTTTGTTTTTGTAAATAAAATAATAGTGTAAATTGCTGTGGTATACGAGGAATAAAACCCTTTGTGACATGCTGATAAAAATGATGCAAAAATGGTTAACTCTGCTGAATATTTTCCTTTAAAAGCACACCTAGTTGTCTTTATTCCTTAATAATAAAAACAACCTAAAAATGAAAGCAGTAGTTCAAACATTGAGGAATGCTATCTTACATTTCCAGAGGTTTTGTGTCTGCTTATATCTCATGGATCAATGGTGGATTGCCAAACAAAAGAAAAATCAAAACCGCTTGGTGTGTTCATTTTTACAGTATTTTATTAATCTTGGGTATTTTGTTTTGTTCATAGTAAAAGGACACTAAAGACTGTTGCTGAGCTAAAGGAGATAATGCTATCACTGTATGACACTTGGCGGAATAAATTTGGTGTCTTGCTCTTCCTGTATTCTGTAATACTTACAAAGGTAGAACTATACTCACTCACTCACTCTGTAATCTCTATTCATGTTTATGTACTGTTTGTGTATCTCTGTGTGTACGTACTAATATTGGATTACTTTCTTTTAAATACAGGGTATTGAGAACATAAAGAACGAGATAGAGGACACTTCAGAGCCACTTATTGACCCAGTGTATGGTCATGGCAGGTATGATTATGCGTAATGCGAGATCTTTTATAGTTATCTCCCAAATTATTTGTAGTTTTCACAAAAATGAGCAAAAAAATTAATAATACGCAGTGAGTGGTATGTCCACTAGAGGGCAGGGGGGAAAATAAATAAATAGAAATCTTACACTTCACTGTAGAAACCAATTCAGAAGAGGCAATGGTTTACTACTCACTTCTGGCTTCTAAATCACTAAAACAGTCCTATTAGGTGCTAAAGGTGACCAGGTGGATAACAGTTTTCAAGGAATTTTCAGATTTGTCCACAGAAAAAGTCGAGTCAAAGACTAGGGCAGAAAAATCCTCGATGAGAGAGTTCAGAAGGAGAATAGCCAGATTGGTTTGAGCTGGAAAGCTACAGTAACTCAAACAGCCACTCTTTACAAATGTGGTGAACAGAAAGCATCTCACAAAGCACAAAAGTTTAACCTTGAGGCGGATGGGCTAGTACAATATGCATTGGGTTCCACTTCTGTCAGCCCAGAACATGTATCTGAAAATTTTTTTTATTATTATTATTAAATCTGTGTTCTCATATTTAACATTATTTGCTTCCTCATTGTTCATTCATATCAATGACAATGAAAAAAAATTATTTCTTCTCTGCTACTGATGAGAGAATAACCAATGTTAAAAAAAAAAAATTGTATAATGACTAAAGCAGCGGTCCTCTTTTCTCTCTCTCTCTCCATCTCTGTAGTCAAAGCCTCATCAACCTGCTGGTCACGGGACATGCAGTGTCAAACGTATGGGATGGGGACAGGGAATGCTCTGGAATGAGTAAGAATGTGTCTTCTGCATTTAGAAATCTTGGTTTTCATCATTGGATTATGTTCTAACACTTTTCCACTAGGTGGCAGTATTACTTTGCAGTTACATTAAGGCATTAAGGATTTAGGCTTCTGAGTTTACCATCAGTGAATTTTTTTCTGTTGTTGTTAATAGTAAGCCACATTACTTAAAATGTCACTAAGATGTCCTAGAACAGTTTAAAGTAATATAATAATAGTACTTTTTAGACTTGATTAGATCAGGTGATTCCTTTCTTTGCTTACAGAGCTTCATGGGATCCATGAACAGGCTACTGTTGGCTTTCTCACACTAATGGAATCGCTGCGATACTGCAAGGTATGCGCACACACACATAATGCAGCTTATTTAGGGAATGTGATGAAAGACCAATGAACAGAGAATGGCAGTAATCTAAATGTGAGGTAATGAAAGCATGAACCAGGGTTTCAGCAGCACAAAAGCTAAGGGAAGAATGGAGGTGAGCAGTATTACGGACCTGAAAAAAGGCAGTTTTTGTGACCGGTAAAATATGAGCTTTAAGTTCAGTGATGAGTCCAAGATAATGCCATGGTTGCAAACAGTGTCAAATGGAAATAGGTTACTGCCATCAGTGGTCAGACAGAGGTCATTAATCTTACTTAGAGCAGACTTTGTTCCAGTGATAAGGATTTTGGGCTTTGCAGTTTAGTTTTTTAAAAATTTAGCTGACATCCAGTGTTTAATATTGCCAAGGTAGTTTATTAGCGAAGAGGGAGGAAGTGAAGTAGAAGGTTTGGAGCTACGACAGATCTGGGGTCATCTGCGTAAAAATGAAATTGTAGGCCATGGTGACGACTAATAAAGCCGAGTGGAACTATATAGATAATAAATAAGAGTGGGCCTAGAATGGAACTTTGGGCAACTCCCTGAGGGACAGTAACAGTGCGTGATTTGAATTGCCAATAGAGATTAAATGTGATCTATTTGTGAGAGATGAGGTAAACCAGGCCAAAACTGTATCACAAATGCCTAATTGAGACCAAAGATGGGAGAGCGGTATGGTAACAGTATCACAAGCGGCAGTAAGGTCCAGAAGTACTAGAATGCTAATGGAACCATAGTCAGCTAAACAATGAAGGTCATTAACCAACCTTGATGAGGGCAGTTTATGTACTGTGTTGAGAGTGAAAGCCTGATTGGAAAGTTTCATATAGACTGTTGCTGGATAGATGAGATTGAAGTTGTGATACAACTTTTTCCAGGAGCTTAGATAAAAGTGGAAAGTTAGAAATGGGTCTGTAGTTGCTAAGGACTTCTGGGTTCAAGGATGTCCAGTTTGATCCTGAGTTTGGGTATTGTTTGTGTGGAGTTTCACATATTCTCCCAGTGTCCATGTGGGTTTCCTCCCACCTCCCAAAAACATGCTGGTGTTAATGGAAATGAAGGTGTGTGCATGGTGTCCTGCATTGAATTGGCGTCTCATTCAGGATGTAGTCCTGCTTCATGCCTAGTGTTCCCAGGTTAGTCTTTTCGATCCAATGCAACCCTGTGCAGGATATAGCAATTAATAAGGATGAATAAACTAATTAAACACTTTAGTTTGTTGGAAACCAGTCATTTGGGCAGGTATTCATTCACGTTGATCATAAATGCACATTGAAAACAAATCACTAAATTTCACCAGTGTTCAGGATTTTCCTTACCATAGAAAGGCTTAGGCACAGTATCTCAGTGTTTTTGCGGAGCACCTTTGGACTGAGCGTAATTCAGTTCAAGCCAATTTGAACGTAAAAAGGCAATATCTTTTTCATTAAAACTCAAACATGTTATCTGGTAAAATTAAGGGACTTTTGACTATAAGTACATTAAGTGTCACCAGCTTACTTCCACAAATATGGTAAGGATAATGGTCGAAAACAACATGAAAATTTAATTAACTTACCATTCGTTTCTGGTGGTTGCACTGTTGCTGTGATTCCTGAGCTCTGTAGTCTAGCCCTCAAATATTCAAACCTCAGCCAACTGCAGTGACTTCTAACCACAGCAAAATAATACTCCTTAATGGTCACACTGGATTTTAATGACCCACACACATCAATCTGTCCGCACTCTAACAGACATACACACAAATATGCGTGTGCGTCAAGATTTTGGTCAAAACAATAAGATTGTTTTCTGTGGACAGCAAAAATTATCTGAATTCACCAAATTCTTTCACACAGTATTCAAATTACTGGGGTTAGACAAAATAATGGAAAATAACGAGAATACCAGATGCAGGAATGTAAATGTCAATTAAAAACGTCTGAGTTGTTTATTTTATTGTTAACAGTAGACTGTGCTATAAAACCCTTTTTATAGTGTTTGTTTAGAGACATTATAAATAATTCTTGAGAACAAGAATGGTTAGTAAGGTGATCAAATTGTAGTTAGAGGGATAAAAGTCAACAAATATATTGTATTTCACTGATGGGAAAATCTTTTTGGAAGGGATTGGCAAAAAGTATAATAAGCATTCTCCATGTCCATCTGTCAATTAAAGTTGCTTCATTGAAAGAAATGGCTATTAGAATCACTGACAAATTAGGGGCTATATTTTATATATATATAAAATATATATTGCGGAGTTTGCATGTTCTCCACGTGCTGCGGGGGTTTCCTCCCCAGTCCAAAGACATGCATGGTAGGCTGATTGGTGTGTCCGTAGTGCATGAATGAGTGTGTGAGTGTGTACGTGATTGTGCCCTGCGATGGACTGGCACCCTGTCCAGGGTGTACCCCGCCTTGTGCCCGATGCTCCCTGGGATTGGATCCAGGTTCCCCCGCAACCCTGAAGAAGGAGTAAGCGGTAGAAGATGGATGGATGGATATATATATATATATATATATATATATCTTCATTTTTCATTAATTTTTTTATTATTATTTTTTAATGTGTTTGCTCAGTGGATTTGTGTTACTGATCAGGAAGTTCAAATCCCAACACCACCAAACTGCTACTGTTGGTTCCTTGAGCAAGGCCCCTAACCCTCAACTGTGTAAGGATGCTTTAGTCAAAATTGGAGCTCTAGTACAATAACACTGTAAAGATATTTTTACTTCTTGAACATTACTAATTCCGTCTAATTCCCTACATGAGTAATACATTTCTGCATTCTGGAAGATCTACCCGTTTTTATCCCAGTACACTCTCAGAAATAAAGCTACCAAACTGCAGCTTTCCTTGTCACTGGAAAAGGAAAAAGTACAGTTTCGTAGTCTTGAGAGTGTCAAGTTTTAAAATAATCTGCAGTAGATATACACATATATCTGCATATATGTACAGCACCTTTCAGAGCAGCCATCTGTTTTATTAAGCATGTTCTACTAAAACATGTTTCGTACCCCAAATAGAAAACATTTGGGAAGTCAGTGCAATGTATTGTTTTAACCAGAGAGGAGAAGTACAAAGCCGAAAGCAGAGCGGTAGTTAAGGAGTTGGTTTATTTGGAATGGCACCTAACTGAGCGGTGCTTCAGGGTACACTCTCACTCTGTTTGGAGTGGAAGTCAGCAGGAATGTGTCAGCTCATATTTAGGAGCATCTGAGCCCGCGTTACAATATTCATTTAGCTCTTAATATGGTGTTTCTGAAGCACACACATAACCTAAACTGGGGAAACTGCCTACCTGAGGAGTGATGAAGGAGGTCCATCAGCACCATAATGTTTGAATACACTGTTGGATTCTGGCCTGAGAAGTTTGGAAAACCCACCATAAACATGATTATTCAGTAGAACATGCATGTCTCGTATATCACCTCTCTGTTGGTCTCAAACTGCTGACTTCACTGAAAAAATGCTAGAGTTAGGTTTGTGTAGCCCGGAACTGTTTGTGTGTGAGATTATACAGTGGACATTTAGAGGTTGCATAGACAATGCTACAACTAATTAACCTTACATTTGCTAAAATTATATTTTTATGTAGTTTATTTGCATATTAAAAAATTATAATGATAATATTTTCGCTAAAGAATACTTTAAATAAACGCAAACAAATTGTCAATATGTCAACTTTTTTGCACTGACGTTAACCGTAAATACATTTAGTTTGGATTGCATGTCACAGGAGATATTTAGCGTGCCTAGTTTAGGGTCCACACAAACAGTGCTTCTGCAATCGGATTTAATTCATTCAGAGTGAAGAAAATCTGTGCATTATAAACACACACCAGTTGTTGTGACTCATGGATCTCACCAGATGCTGGGTATGTTTCCTGCTGATGCTCTGTAAGACCATTAATGCAGTCCTTTCCTTCTTTTTAGGGCTTGTTGTGAAATGCAGCTTAGTCTGGTTTAGTATGAGTGACTGCTGAATTATGAACACTCCACTGGGGGGGATCCCACAAAGTTGGTTTAGTAGTATGTTTGGCAATATTTATTTTGTATTTTAAATTAGTTTTTTTAAATAGTCAGGATCTTCAGATGCTCAATAAGTTGAGAATTCTTTGCATGCTCCTGGTGCAAAACATCAGAGGCATGAAATGTTGGCATGGTTAAAGACAAGTTGTGTGTTGTTCTACAGAGTGTGTTAACTGCATAAAATGTTTGTATGTATACACCATTTGGATAAAAACGTCTGCTAAATGGATAATTATAAATGTGCAAACTAGACAATTGTCAAACTAAAGTTGTCATCGTACATATTAGGGGTGTAATGCAAAGTTGCTATTTGCATTGGCAAATATCTGTATGTGTGTTTGCATACAGGTTCAACAAAAAACAACAAAAAAAAATTCATTTTCTGTTTTAGTCAGAATAACGTATTCTTGTAAGGTTACATCCAACTGTGAAGCAGGCATCTTGCTTTCAAAAAACAGCTATTGTGGAGGTCATACCATCCCCCCCCCCCCTCTTTTTCTCAGGTTGGATCATTTCTCAAATCTCCTAAATTCCCTATTTGGATCCTTGGCAGTGAGACCCATCTCTCTGTGTTTTTCACCAAGGTGAGTTTCTGGAAAACTTCCACTTGCACTCTTATGTTCTTAAATTTGTTTTTAAATGTCCTTTAAAAATTATGAAATTCTTTATGAAAGTCATGATCACTCACTTTCTGGCGTAGCCACACACATGAGATATAATAAAAGACGACAAACTGACACATAAGTTATTTCATCACAGAGTCACATGTCAGCCATTCTGTGTTTCTTTTTCTTTAACGTACTTTATTTTTTTATAATGGTCCCTCTTTCTGAGTCTAGTCTGGCAGACAGTAATTGTCTGTCTCTCTTCTTACACAGTAAAACCACAGTAAAAAGAATGTGCTCTCTAATAGATTTAATGCTGTAGACATTTTTTAAGAGAAAATGGGGGGAAAAAGATAAGGGAGGGATTGTGGACCAAATGAGATCGAGAAAGCTTTTGGACTTATAAGGCATCCAGTGTGGTGTGTTCTGGCTGCCGGCCTCATGGCGTGCCGTAGGGTTTGGCACACCCAGCACAGAGCGAACAGATTTATGAAGTGCGTGTAATGAAGGAAACCAGAGTGTGTGAATGTCAGTTTGTTAGGTGAAGGACCTGTTGATGGATGTGACAACTGGCCTCATGCATAGTGTTGTCTTCCTTCTTTGTTAACACTACGCCTCACTTATCTTTATCACTCTAACATCCATTCTGAAATTTCTTTGGTTAAATTGTGTGGATGTTTGTGTTTAATTAAACACAATGTGAAGTAACCTGGATATCGGTTTTACAAGAGTTGTAGTTGTTGTAAAAGAACTGATGCTCACTTGCTGCAAATTTGCAAATTAGCTTGTGCTACCTCATTCCCAATATTCTTGATGGAGTTCAGATCTAAGGCCTGTCCAGGTCACAACCATACAGAGATGTGCTGTGAGCATTATCATACAGGTAAACTGGAGGTATGAAAGGATAATGAGATCATAGTCAGCCATTATATCTCTTCACACATTCTTCGGTAAAACCTTAATGGAAAATGCCATCCCAAAACACCGTAAATATGTTTATATTTAAATATTTGTGATGTG
Organism: Ictalurus punctatus; assembly: GCF_001660625.3. NCBI lineage: Eukaryota > Metazoa > Chordata > Actinopteri > Siluriformes > Ictaluridae > Ictalurus > Ictalurus punctatus. Next base: position 14,536,494 of record NC_030438.2, read on the forward strand.
TTTATCGATTCAGGTGCTAACATGGTGGTTGGTGCTGTATTTTGTTTGTTTCCATGAGAAGTTAGCGGTTTTGTGTTGCTCTAATGTCGAGAGCATATTTTTAAACTTTCTTAAATGTTCCAGCAACGTTCAATGTCCTATTAATGTGAAATCCAGTGTAGATGGTGTAGGGGAAAGCAAAGTTTCCTTACAAAATCAAATCGTGGTCCAGCTATGACCCAGCTAAAAGACCAGGCAGCCCCCCCCCCCCCCCCTTTTTTTTTTCTTTTTTTTTTTTTGCTCTGTGGTACAGTTTTGATTTTTTTTTTGGGGGGGGGGGGGGTATTTATTGTGCCTGAATGTGTGCTGTCTGTTTTGTTTTCATTTTCGATCCAGTATTATTTATATATGGCTTTTAAGAATAGATATCGTCACAGAGAAGCTTTACAGAAATTAGGATGTAGATTTAGATTCCAGAATGAGCAAGACAGAGGCAAGGAAAAACTCCCTTAGACAACATATGGAAGAAAACTTGAGCGCAACCAGGCTCAAAAGGGAATGCATCCTCTTCTCTGTGACACCAGATATAATAAGCCTTGATTTGTCACATACATTACAGCACAATGAAATTCTTTTCTTTGTATATCCTAGCTTGTGAGGAAGCTGGGGTCAGATGTAACGGTATGAAAATTTCATGTCACGACTATCGTGACCAAAACTATCACAGTTATCAATATTAGCACGGTATTGTTAAAATGTGCTGAAAATGTACAAAAAGTACTGATACACACACTGAAATTGTTTAAACCGGTTTTATATTTGACTATAATGTGATGGATGGTTGTCACTAGGCTTGCTGCGATCATCTAGTTCAGTTAGAGAACATGGCGGAAGGAAGCGATGGCGCTCGGGAGATTTTCCAACCTTCCAAGAGGACCAAATCCGAAGTGTGGTCATATTTTGGACTCTGACTCATTCGACTCGTGCTGAATTGAGAAGACGCATTCAGTTTTTAATTGTAACGTCCGTTTTCACGCTCAAAAAACAATGTTGCCTTCTCTGCCTGTGTCAGACTCGCTGTTTGTATGTGAACAGCATTTACCGCGAGTTTTACAAATCGCAGTAATCGTGCACGGTTTTAATGATAATTAAATGTGACAGAGAGGGTTAAGGGCCTTGCTCAAGGACACAACAGTGGCAGCTTGGCGGTGATGGGGTTTGAACCCCCGACCTTCTGATCAGTAACCCAGAGCCTTAACCGTGGGATTAGTGGGATTATAGCCCTTAGTGGGATTATAAATGAGGACAGGACAGACATTTTGAGTCATACATTTTCATCCACTGGTAGGGGTTTTGTTTTTTTTTTCATCCACTGGTAGGGGTTTTGTTTTTTGCTTCTCACACCATTCTCAATTTGCACCTAGTTGAAAGTGAGATTGACAGCTAACATTAATCACTGCCTAGCACTCAGAGCCTTTTACTGTCAGTACAATAACTTCATCCGGTCTGTGTATGGAGTGACAGTTGGCATCCTGATCAGCAGAAACCCTTTTTAGATGATGGTCTGTTTAAAAGATTAAACACGTACACCATGGTTAAAACACTTGTATCATGTGTGTGCTTATATTCACGTTCTGACAAACATTTGAGTAAAGTATCAATTTCTTTATGCTGCTCTCATGTATGGTTTTTTTTTGTTTTAAATAAGCCAAATCAATATGAATCACTGTTTGTCCAAAAATGTATTTTAGCATTCTTTTTGTTCAAGATAATTGCATCAGCTCTTTAAAGTAAAAAATGTTGGTTTTTTTTTAATCCATCTCTGCCTTACACACTGTACTTGAGAACTACTGAAATCCGAATTTATGGCAGTAGGTTTTCCTGTCATCCAGTTTAGTAGACTTCTTTTAAATTTGCTTAAGTCCTGTCGCATGAATCTTATGATGATATGAGTTGACGTAGACACCTGGTATAATCCTTGCACACACATGCATAACATCTGAAATTAGGCCCAAAGGTTCTAGCTAAGTTAAGCCTAGCCTTGTGCGAGCTATGTTAGGGGTTCTGCATTAGGAAGGCTGAACTGTTTCCCCCAGAGCCATATAACTCCATGGCCATCTGGCTTATTTTATCCCCAGAGACACCTCCAGGGTCACTTGGCTGATCTTTGTGAGACACGGAAATGCTCTTAGTCTTACATTTAACAGAGCCGTGAGCCGTCGCCGTCACCGCCCCCCAAAAAGTCTGGTAGACTAATTAGTTTGGACTCTGCTTGAATGCTACTTACAGCTCTCTTCTGACTTTTTGGCTTGGTACTAATTCTAGAATTAATATCCATCTTTTTAATTTAGCATTAAATAATGTTTTAGTCACAGTAACACTGCTTAATTGCATGCATAATAATTAACTAAGCAACGTTCACATGGAAGCAGAATGGGGAAAGGATGTGAACTCCGAGACTTCGACCGTGGAATGGTTGTTGGTGCTAGACGTGCTTGAGTATTTCAAAAACTGCTGATCATCTGGGATTTTCATGTGCAGCAGTCTCTAGACAGTGTACAGAATAGTGCATAAAACAAAAACCATCAGTTTGGATCAAAAAAATTATCAGATTGGTTCAAGCTGACTTAATTGCTAAAGTAACTTGATCACTCTTTACAGTACATCAGTGGTGAGCAGAAAAGCATCTCAGAATGAGGCAGAGTCTTGAGGCAGATGGGCTACAACAGCAGAAGACCACATCAGGTTACATCCCTGTCAGCCAAAAACAGGACTCCAAGGCTACAGTGGGCACAAACTTGCCAAAATTTTAAGATTAGGAATTTTTTTTAGACTCGGAATTTAAGGAGTTTTGGAACAGATTTAGTTTAGTTTATCATATGTTCAATATAATATACTGGCTTTGAGCTGTGCTGTTAATGCTTTTCAAAGTGTTTTTTTCCCTATGAACCATGTATTCATAGGAAATATATAATTGAAAACATTTCCTGATCCAAAGAGGAAATTGCTTGCTGGACATCCATCCATTTTCCATACTGCTTACCCTACACTGGGTTGCGGGGGAGCCTGGAGCCTATCCCAGGGAACTCTGGGAACAAGTCGGGGGACACCCTAGATGTTGTGCCAACCTGTTGCATCGCACATCCATTCACACACTACGGACAATTTGGAAATGCAAATCAGCTTACAACGCATGTCTTTTGGACTGCGGAAGAAACCAGATTACCAGTAGGAAACCCCTAAAGAACATGGAGAACATGCAAACTCCACACACACGGCAAAGGCAGAATTCAAGCCCCTGACCCTGGAGATATGAAACATGCTAACTCCTGAGCAACTGTGTCCCCACTTGCTGGACATATTTGGCACTTTAACACTGCACGGTATGGCTCGGCTCGACTCAACTCTACTCGCTTTTTGGGGGCTTTCCACTGTGGGTAGTACCTGGTACTTTTTTTTTTTTTTTTACCACCGCGATCCAGGTTCCAGGCGAGCTGAACCGATACTAAATGTGAGCATGCACTGAGGGAGAAGGGAATTCTCCTTAACAAGTGGTTCTGTATTGTGCCTGAATAAATGTGTATTGTTTTAATACATAACTTGCATATGGTAATATTCTATTAATTGAAAATTATGTATCATTTCATCTCATTACAGATAAAATTACAACAAAGGTTACTGTATATTTACTGTATATGGTATAAGGTTACTCTATATTTCCAAACAGACATTTATAAAGTCACTATAGTCGCTGCTGAATATAACTTGGTCTCATAGAGCACTGTGTAGGTTCTAGAACGCAGTTATTTTACATCCTTAATAAGGTTCACGTTCAATGAACAGGAATACATTTGGATTATGGCCTGGCCGTGTATTTCTACAGGGCTTCGGTAATACAACATTATTCCTGCTTGAAGGCGAGTGGAAGATGGCACCCACATTGAGGTGCTCTAAACTGCAGTGGAAAAGCATGCTCAGAAAATAAAGCGAGCCAGGTCGAGTTGAGTCGTACTCTGCAGTGTAAAAGTGGCTATTGAACATAAAGTAAGGGAGACATACATACGGATAGCATCAGCGGCACTTGCTGTGAAATTATGTTGTGTGTGTTAAATGTGTAGTCCTCATACTTGAAGATTAAATGGGATTTCAGTAATTGTTTAAATTGTTGGATTAGATTTTCATGCCCGTTTCCTGATATTCTGGTTTAATGTGTCGGTCTTAGATTGCTCTTAATGGCTTTTGTTGTGTTGAGTGCCTTGCCAGGTTTAGAGAGCTGCCTCCTAATGGTGCATTAATGCTGATGGATACTTGGTTTCACTGGTGATGTGTGTCGTGTAAAAGGTGTGTGAGAGCGGGTGAGAGAGGTGCCTTTAATGGCCATGCAGGTTTTATGCCTGTCTCCCTGTGGACAGGAGCTCATGTTGCTGTTTTTATGCCTCTGCTTTTAGCTTCTAATAGGGTTTGTGTTCCACTCTTATCTGATTTACGTACACAGAAGCAAAGGACAATACACAACCGACCTCTCGGAGAGGTCCCATGAGGGGCACAGGGAGACCTGTACACACACTCGCACACAAACATTGGACACTAGAGGAATGATCTTCCTGAAAAAAAGATGAAACGTTCCCAGTGGGCATTCTCTGACACACACACAGATGGCAGTGTGTAGTAGAATAGGTCTTTTTTTAACACACCAGCAAGGCAAATATAGCAGTTTATAATGAAGAGTAATGTGATCCGTGTGTCTTCAAGCAGAGGCCTCCTGTTTATACCAAACCCCAGATCTGAACTCTCTCGCACACAAAGTGAAATGGACGCAAGGATGTAGACCAGGTTGCTCTCTCATGTTTGTTCTGCCACTGTTGGCATCCGTTTCTCCTCTCGTGATGTTTTATACTATCTTGTCTCGGGAGAGTAGTTACAATGTGGTTCATATCCTTCATTTCCTTCTCTTCTACCACACATGGTGTTTTTTTTTCAGGATTTTAACTTGGTCTTAGAACTGCTTACTGTTCTTTCTTTACCTTTCACATCCTCTCCATTTTTTTTTTTTCTGATCACTCCCTGGCCTATAGATTTCATAAATACAAAACAGAGGTATACAGGTGTATCTGTTACTTCGCTGATGAATATGACGGTAAATCATACTAAATTAGCTCAATTGGTGAAATCATGGCTACAGGTGAACTAATGATGTAAATGCACACTAGCAACCAACGTAGAGTGAACTGAATGACACAAGTTAAATATTTTGGCCCAGATAGCAAAGGCATCTCCATTTTTACTGTGCGCTGAAGAAGAAAAAAACTCAAGCCAATACAGTTGCAATCAAAATTATTCAACCCCCACTGCAAATCAGGTTTATTGTCAAAATTTACAGACTTTCAGCTGTTTGTGTTGAACAAATCAAACAAAAGCAATTTAAATACTTAAATAGTAGAAATCTGCATCCTTTTTCTGCCCCGTCTAGGTATTTCATGTGTTCCAGCTCAAGCACACCTGGTGCAACTAATGAAGCCCTTGATTAGTTGCATCAGGTGTGCTTGAGACAACACCTGTTTTGCATATTTGCGCTGTTGAGGGATTCTGTTGGGGGAGTTGAGTAATTTTGAACTGGAGAAATTATTATAAGTTGAATTTGGGGAAACAACTTGAAGCATTCTTTGTGTTTCAGTTGCTATTTCAACTGAAATAGCTGAATAATTTTGATTGCAACTGTATGTGGGCAGAATGCAGTACACACTCAGTTTACTGGCAGCAGTTGGACACTGTTGAGCATTACGCACATGAGTCTTTGGGGTGTACTGTCATAAATAGAGATTAAGCAATTTGAAACAATGTCTGTGATTCTGAAATGGTTATGATTGGTCTCTATTTTTCTGATTTACTAGGTTGAGCAGTCACTCTTACAGTATCTTTTTTTTTTTCTCAACTTCTGCTCATCTGTTGCTTTTTTATGCAAAAAATTGGGCAAGCAGGATACAGCATGATCAATTTCACTTTGTGATGGTAGCTAGGTGAGTTTGCCCAAACCACATTCTCTTGAGCTAAAGCGTATGGCAAAATAATAATCCACTATAGATATTGATACCGGTATAATAGTGGAATTTTGTTTTGACATGTTTATAGCAGGATTCTGAGATTTTAGATATTTTTCTTTTCTTCTACTGAATACAGACATCTCAGAAAAGTGCACTGTAACATAATTTATTACAATATCAATATTATCTTGTCATATTGCCCAACCATGCTACTGACCCAATCATTTCTTGGCCAGTTATTTTCTTTTTTTCTTTTTTTTTTACAGGCATAGAATTACATTTCTCACCATCAGCTGCAGTGTTTGTAGTGTATTAAACAGGAAACACTGCAAAAGGGACAGACTAGTGGTGAAATGGTGTGCTGTATGATGTCTTTTGCCTCTTGATTTGGCCTTGAGAGTTTCTGTGGCGCACTGCTGTCCTTGAACTTGCTTCTTCAGAGCACATCTCAGCAACCTTGTGTATTGTGTGAGAATGTTGCTCTGCGAATTATCCCAGCTCCCTTTTCTGTCGCCATCAAGCGCATCATTCAGCACCTGCTTAGATATTCACAGAGAAAAGATCCTGGGATCTAAAACATGCACCCAAACCTGAAAGGGTAGGTCAGGAACTGTAAAATTATCACTTCGTTCCCAGCGTGCATGGGATGTTTTAGGTTCTTCATCACACAGACAACATGGCTCCTGGAGGCATTATGCTGGCTGACATCTCATTAATCATATCTCTGCTTGTAGCTGATCAGTTACACACAAGCAAGCATCTCCTCATTTTTTCTTATGCGTGGAGTAGAGTCTCTTATTAACAACTCGATATTTATTGACAGAAACCACATGCATATTTCCCTACCCATACCCAAGGGTCTAGTAACACACAAAAGTCCAATATCACCTCTTAAGAACAAATAACAGCCTCTACAGCGGCTTCTCAAAAGCAGCTTTGTGTACGATAGGAGGATACTTTGCTGACAAAAGACAGGGGGAAAAGAAGCCAGACATGTTGAATACAGAGTGTGAAATGAGAGAGAGACAGAGATAATGTTGACAAGTAAGCCTTCTGGGAGAGGTAGATGGCGTAAGTAAGAAAGGGCAGAACTTTTAAATGTTGTCAACCATGTCACTTCGTGTTGTATCAGGTTTTTAAACGTTTACTTGCTAACTCTGCTTAAGTTTCCTGTTAGAAAGGTGGCTTTCTAAGAGCTCTTTTGAGAGCTTAGTTTGGTAACCGAATAGTAAGATGTCACTGATTAGCTATATGACAAAGAAAACAGTGTATAACCATGAGTTGAGTTGTATGGCAGCATGGGAAAACCCAGCAGATGTAGCTGAATTCTGGCAAACAAACAGAAATTGTTTTTAATCCTGAAAATAAATGTTTAATCTTCCTGTAAAGATCATGTTGCATTTCAGGCTTTGATCAAAATTGTCGGTTAAGATGCGTTCCATAACAAAGCCGACATTAGCCTAATCAGGTCTGTTTGTAATCAGGTCTCAGCTGTCAAAATATCTGTGATACTCCTGCGCTGCCAGAGTGGAATCTTCAAATTTCTTCCTTTTCACTTTTGGGGGTAATCAGCCTTGTTGGAACATTACTTGTGATTGAGATATTAATAAAAAATACCAATATTTCTGTTCAGAAATGGAATCCATTCAATTTGAATCTATTGAAGATACAGTCCCCGTTTGTGCTAGACACCAAAGACATTTGGGTTTGAGATCAAACATGGCTATGAGACGAGAGTTCAGGAATTCAGCCTTTATTTCCTGATATTTACATATAGATGTGTTAAATAACATAAAACTTTGATCCTTTTGTATCAGACCACTCAATTTTTAGCTGAGCAAAAATATAGGAACAGATAAGACTAAGTAAATAACGCTTAATTTTGTTCTCCGTATCCCTTGCATAAAAAAAATCATGAAAAATATAATATTCGAGATGGGGTTGTGGGGATGATGGCGCTGTCTGATACTATGACCGATCATGGTTCTGTAGTATCACAGACCTGTTTTACATGGACTCGAGGTGTGTGTATCCCCTTTCTTGCACCTGGTCAGTAAATACTTTGATCAGGAAAGACTAGTCTCGATGACCCTCCTATAATTGGTGGATAAATCAGTATCCTTGATGTTTTTCCTCATAGCATCATTTTCACATCAGCACTCCCCATACATAATGCAGTCAGGATGTAGTTGGTCATTTGTATCTTGGCCACATTAAGTGACGAAAACTACCAGAGTCACTGGCGACAGTTAGAAGTCTGGCTGACAAAGACTAATGAAAGGCTACTGCAAATAAGATCATAGCTCTGTTATTACCAGAATGAAATGGAGGTGTTTATCCTTTTTATTTGTGTCAAAAACCTTGACCATATGCTTATAATTTGTTCTGTCTACATTCTAAGGATTTCAGACAATCTATTTACATGGAAATAAAAACATAAGAGTTCTCTAGTTCTGGGTTATGTCATGTTGATGTGGAGTTTGTGCAGATGACAGAAGCGTGTCGAATGTAGATTCTGTCAGACACAGCCACGCTTGTGTAATATTTTATGTTACCTTTTAAGGTTAAACTCTTCCACCAAGATGCTGCTTTTTGTTCAATTGGAGCTCCTGCAGTTACTCCTCATTCTGTCAAAAGCCTTGCCAAGCTTTTCTCACTTAAGGTCCCTAGAGCTTTACATTCAAAGGGTGTATTAAGAAATATATCTGAGTTTTCTTTCATTTCCATTTTGGGTTTTCTAGCATTTGTTGTTGGGAGGCCAGGATTAAGGTCTTGAGTAAAGAACACTAGATAAAAGCCAAATCAGTTTGGCTTTATCAATGTTTTTCCACTGACCTGAGTCTCCTGAAGCAAGATGTGAAATGGATGGGGCACCAGTCTATCACAGAACACCATGCATTTATATATATACACACACACACACTCTTATTATTTTTTAAGATTACATTTTAGTGTTATGCCGCTGCCACCACCATGTTCTAATGGATGTATGAAATGATATGAAGTGGCTGGTTTTCTGCAGATGAAACACTTGGCATTAGAGTTCACTCTAGGTTCCTGTGGACCTGCATGGCCTGATGTGGGGCTTTATACAGACAGAAATGTGCCTTACCAAATCATATACATAAAATTCAGTTGATCATATTACCTGGAGCAATCCATGAAATGTAGACTTGTACTTGTAGAAAATGATACCAGGAGAAAGGAGAGAACCCAGAGGAAACCATGTAGACTGCACCACTGTCCTGTCCTCCAAGGAGAGTGCAGGGAAACTGTGTGTGTGTGTGTGTTTGTGTGTGTGTGTGTGTTTGTGTGTGTGTGTGTCTGGTCCTGTAGAATATTTCTGAGGCTCGGTCAGCAGCTTGTGTTGGCCGTGCACACTCCTGCACAAAACTAAGCCTGCATCTCAGATCTCCTTCTATGGCCTCTTGGGTTCCTTCTGCAGTCTCCAAAGTGTACGGCTCGGTAAAGTAATAAAATCCAGACACTTTATTCCTGAACTTCTGACTCCTTTTCAATGCAATACTAAAAAAAACCCTCAGCGAGCACAGACAGCAACATGTTCACAAACACACATCTATTCCATTACCCCTCTGCTGCAGACGATAGCAAAGCCAGGCCAGAATGTTCATGACTCTGTAACCAAAAAGCATTAAGCACTTTATATGACTTCATCATCTGGCTATTATGTGTAATCTGAGTCTGACTGAGGGCATTAACCTCATCTTTATTGTTCCCTAATATAAATCAGATTTCACAATGGAGCTTGCTTTTATCTATTGTCTGTGTGAGTTGCTTTTACAGTGAAAAGCTTTTAACAAAATATAGTAATGGAGATGGAGTGTCAAAAAGGCTTTGCTTGTCTGACATTAGAACAAGCTTCTTTCAGGCTTTGTTTTAGGCTGTTTATAGTAAATTAGAGTAAATGAGTAGCGATGTAATAATATGGCTTATTGTATTGTTTGAGACAAGGTCTATTCAATACATCTAGGCATCGAACAATAGCTATATTTGTGTCTTCTTTTCTATGATTCCCTATGCCAGATCCCACTAGCCAAGTTCCCCCATCACCAACCATGGAAGGTGAAGGTTAACACACGCTTCCTCCAAGGCACATCATTCCAACCGACCACATCTGTTTAAACTGCTGCTCATACTGCATCACATGGCGGCGTAACACACACTAAAGCCCCATTCACACCTGGTAGTAACATGCCAGGTGAATGGATCATAAGTAGACAGCCGGGATACATAGCCAGTGGCACCTGGCATTATGAATACGTCTCCATGTTCCACTTTACTGACCGGATTTCATAAATCATTGTGATTGACAGGGGAGTGAGAGTATGTCATCCCTCCCACCCAGAGAGCACGGTCAATTTTGCTCCCTTGTCTCCTGGCCATGGATGAGACGTAATAAAAAATGTTAATCAAGCCTTCACTCCCTCTTCTGAAAAATCAAATGGCTTCCTCTGTGGCTACAGTGGTGTCTTATTAGTGCTATATGTAGTCACCTTCCGCTAACTACAAGATAATAGGTACATCCCAAATCACATACTTATGCACTATTGTATTCCTATTGTAGTATAAATAGTGCACGTAGTGTGTTCACAGTGAAAATTCCAACAAGAGGAAGTGCACTTCAAGTAAAACACGAAGAGTAGAAGTAGAAAAAAAAAAAAGTGTGGAATGTTGACACTTCATGCACTCAACGGTCGCAACTTTACTTGCGTAGCAGAAGAGGGGAGGGGCTACCAGGCACTGACGTTGGAATAAATTTGCTCAGAATTGGAAAAGGTCATGTTGGGCATAAACGGTAACATTGAACTAAACAGTAAGATGAAGAAATGTATTTTTATTGACTCTGGGTATTCTGCTAAAGCTAGTGGTGCCACATTACTTGCATTTGATGTCATCGACTGGGAAACAGCTTGTACTTCCAGGTTTGCAAAAAACCGTTAGTGTTCCATTTGAGACGATATTAGCCTTCTCAAGGTCATACACTAGACAATAGAGTATATAGTGCAAGTGTAAGAGCATAGTGTATAGTATGTCATTTGAGACACAGCTATTGACTGTAGCAGTGCATGCACCAAAGTGGATAGCTTGTCTGTCTGTCCATCTGGCTTAATTTTATTCTTTTTTTTTTTTTTAGTTTGTTTATAATGTGACTGGCACAATTGTTGAGTCCGAAAGTTGAATGTTCAAGGAAGAGGTCAGGGGCTAGATAAAACTTAAATTTACTAGTTAACCCACCAGACAAATAAAAGCTGCCTAGAAACTATCTTTTTATCAGTTTTTTTATTATTATTATTTTTAAAGAAGTGGTAGCTATGATGAATTAAGTACTGTAATACAGATGAAGGCAAATTAATGTGGATATGATCATGTAGCACACTGTGTTTGTGTTTGTGCCATAAACAAAAAAAATCAGCAAGTTGAAGTATTCGGTCCTTGCTTTATACATAGGAAAGTTTGCATGACTTTATTTTTCACGTTTTCATCAGTGTTTCCTCTTACCAGTCTGTTCCTAATTAATCCACCTAGTAAAATCATTGTACCATTAGTTAGATTGTTCCTCGGCCAATGTATGTAGTGCAGCAGGTGGAGAGATTCAGAGGAAGTAGCATGCACCGGGGATCCATGTTGTATCCGCCTACAAGGCATGTCTTTGGACTGGGGGAGGAAACTGGAATACCTGGGCGGAGGCAGGATCCGAACCCCCAACCCCGGAGGTGCAAGGCAGATCTGCTAACTACTAAGCCACTGTGTCCCCCTTAAATAGTTAATATAAATATAATGTATATTGTGTTCATTCGTCTCTGGTTTCAAAATTGAAAAAAACTCGATCCAAATAAAGACACGTTCATTTATTTTTTTTGTTTTAATATTGACAGTTAAATGACTGACTAACTATGTTTAAAACCCATTTTTGCTCAAAAATGCAAAAAAATTCAATATGCCTTATTTATACTTTCTTCCCGTCTTACTTTTTGAGTTGGAGTTATTTTGTTTTGTGGCATGTTCACATTTAACCCGAGTGTAATTTAACTAACTGAGAATCGTGCAGAATCCATCAGTGGCGTTGTCAAACATGTTGACATCCAAGAACATCAAACATCACTCCAAGAAGTTCGTTATGTGCTTTTCAAAGGCAGTAAGAAGGTTCCAGTAAAGGAGGATGACCTGTCCACCCGGAAAATTGGCCAGGTTTTTCACCACAATAGTTAGTTTGAGGGTCGATATACACTGGATATTCACTTTCCCCTGCGATTGTTCTATAGGGGTGACTGTCTTGCATGGATATCAATACCACCATTAGTTTTAATAATATTCAAGTATTATATACGGACATAAAACTTTTTTACTCAAAAATACCTGCGCATATTCGAGATGCATATTTAGACCTGAGAATGTTCTGACCAATATCACAGCGCAAGTTGCCTAAGGGGCCATCAGGCAATTCCACCCACTGAGTTAAATCGTCGACAGGCCCGGTTCCTGCTAGCTAAAGATGGTGGGCAGACTGAAGCTGCCTCGTGAGTGTAGAATGTGCCATTGCTTTCAGCCAATAAAAAAAGAATAATACTGCAATTTTCTGCCATTATTTTGTGATTGTTTGTGGCAGTCTACAGCCCTTCAACACACAGATTGCTTTTACCAATACACAAATCATTAAAAAAAAAAAAAAATTCAAGATTAATGTTGTCTTTGCCCATGTTCTGATTGAGTGGGCAAGACAGACGTTTTGGTGAGCTCAGACCGCCCCTGCCCATGCCTAGATCCGGCCAAAAACGTCAGCGTTGTCCACACATTAAAATCACTTATAACTATTAACATACAAAAGTTATTTAAAGGCTGTAGCAGGCTTACAGTGAGATGCCTGAGTTATTGAAATAATTGAGTATTGTATTTGTATAACGTCATGTATGTAAAATCTCACCTGTAGTACATCAGTCTGGCCACTAGGACTACTACAACTTCTGGAATGTGAAAAAAACACATTTAGGTGAATTATATCTCTAAAACATTTAAGTGAGGTGCAGCTCATTGTGAGCCTGCTACAGCCTTTAGAGTGTAAAAATGTGTGGGTTTTTTTTAATGATTTTCGTATGTTAAAACTTGGACGACAAGAAACTGTAAATGCAGCGTATTTGAAACGTTTAGCATTTTTGAGCAAAAATGGGTTTTCAACATTTCATTGTCAATAAATGGAAAAAAAAGATTTGTATTTTGTTTTTCAATTTTGAAACGAATGAACGCAATGTACATGGGCCATATTAATATATAATTATTACATGACAGAGGTAAATGTCCACAGTTTTGCGTTTCCTTATACATTACTATACTACTCTGACATCCTACCTGAGGTTGTTGTTAATCACCAGTGCAGTCTATAATTTAGGCGCCTGTGTTGGTGTCATTAATGCTGACTGCAGGTTTGATTACAGACCCGGTCGTGTTGTTTTGCAGCGGCACTGTACAGCAATAACATACAAGCACTTCTTCCCCACTGAGACAACAGTCATGTGATTCATGTTTTGCGTTGTTTTTTGTTTTGTTTTTTTTGTTTTTTTTTGGGGGGGGGGGGTTAACAAATGCAACTCTGTTGGATTGCAAAAACGCCACACTTACATAATTGTGGGTTTTTTTTTTTTTTTTTTTTTTTTTTTTAGGGTTTTATTCATTAGGGGTTGCTGCAAAATTGTCCTGATTAAATTCCTACTTATTTTTGTTTTCCCCTTATTAAGTAAACATATCTTGACATGGTAGAATAGTTTCCCCGATGGTCATTTGACAATTATTTGATGAGATGGACATTAATCGTCTCACATTCCCATTCTCCGTCTCCCGTCTTTGTACGCACATTACTTGATTTAGATGGAAATTAAAAATAGCAAATCTTTTCATTACTTGAAGGCTAAGAGTTCATTTTTCCAGCTGGCCTCAGGCATTCATTTATTTCATTTTCCGTGTGTGTGTGTGTGGGGTTGGGGAACATCTTCCAGCTGGTCCATTCTTCTGTTTTGTCCATTCTTTTGCTCTCTCACCTCCTCCTCTTATCTATTTTCTGTTCTGCGCCCTCTTCATTTCCTCTTGTCCCTCCGATCTCCTGAAAATCGGATGTGTATTTTCTTTATGAACCGTTAGTGTCTGTTTGCGAATGTTGTACAGGACCCATTCTGTGAGAGTACACAGGGAATGTTTGTTTTTGCTGTGTTTTTCTGCGTGAGTGCTCTGAGAGCGGGTATTTCAGAGCCCATTTTACTGGAACTGTATGAGCAGTACATCAGCTCATCGCATGTGAGAATGTCATCTGTCACATGAAAATGTGGTGAAATTATGTTTACAGTGGACTCGCACACAGATAAACATACAGGCTCGTGCTGAGCTCTTAGGCCTGGTTTATATATCTTCGTCTGTGTATCTGCGTACATGTGAGGGCGTCATGCATAAGCGGTCACGTACACTCACCAACTACTTTATTAGGAACACATGGACACCTGCTCAGCTGACTATGTGGCGGCAACAAAATGCATAAAATCATGCATTACACAGGTCAAAAGCTTCAGTTAACCTTCGCTTCAAACATCAGAATGTGGGTTAAAAAAAATTAGATCTCTTTGTGTTTGAGCATAGCATGGTTTTTGATGGTTGGTGGTAACTCAAATTACTACTCTTTACAACTACGGTGAGCAGAAAAGCATCTCAGCATGCACAACACATGGGGAGGATGGGTTACAACAGCAGAAGACTACATCGGGGTCCACTCATGTCAGCCAAAAACTGGACTCTGATGCTACAGTGGGCACAGGCTGACCTAAACTGGACAGCTGAATATTAGAAAAATGCAAACAGGTGCCTCACATCATAACGAGTTCTTACATAACACACCATAGCAAGAAAAGAGAAGGGTTTGTTTTCTTTTCCAATCTGTGTAAGCACTGCTTAACAAATCTTGCTTATATCTTTAATTCAAGCTCACTTTGAAGAATGCATTTGTTTATACTGTCATACTATATTTTATAAATCTATTCTGTACAAGGTCAGATCACACTAATTGATAACATATGAACTGAACTTTTTTTTTCTTTTTTTTATGGAAACAAACAATTTTAACAATTGAAGAAACAGCTCACTACATCAGAGGAACTCATGGATTTTCATGAGAACAGTGTTTTCAATCCAGTCAGATGTGTGCACTAACAAGACTGAAGAACTGTCGGGTAGTAGGCCAGATTTGAAATTTGGGACACTCCTGCTATGTGTGGAGCGAGTTCAGTGCACTCATCTCATGTCATTCATTTTCCTTTCCACACTACGTAAGCATGAACACTGGCGTACTTCCTAAACGATTAGACAGGGATCTTTTCATCTGCAGAAAGAAGCAGTGATGGAGAAGAGTGTTTGGATTTGCGTGTATGTTTGGATACTTGATTTCTTGGGTGAGATTTTGTTTGGAGGAAAAACATCTTGTCTGTTTTATCTTTGGTTTATCGTAGAGAAGCTGCTGATGACCAAATAAAATCACACAGTGGCGTGGCTGTCTTTGTGTTTATACACTAATAGCGAAACACATGCATGCTGTCTAGGCCAGGGGTCGTCAACTGGCAGATCGCTGTCCGGATGTGGACCCAGAGTATTGAAGCACACCAAACTGAGAACTCCGAAAAATACTGTAGCAGAGCCAATCTTTTTATTTTTATTTTTTAAAATGTGATTTATTTTAGAACGAATGAATGAAGAATATTTAGTTGAAGGCAGCTCATCGGACCAGGGAATAGCTACAGATCTAGACACATTATCTCAGAATGTGGCGAGTTTTTTCGACTTTCATAGGTTTTTCATTTTATTTACTTTCTCTGGTCTGATTGGTGAAGTGAAGACATGACTTGTTTAAAAAACACTCAACAGTGGAAACAGAGTGTTTAAAAATTAATGAACAGAGAAGTATGCTTCTATTCTCCCCACATCAAATTCAAAACTGATGTCTCATCTGTTCAGCGTCCATTGAGCTGGTGGTAACATGAAGCTCTATGATGGAACAAAATATAACCACTTCAGATTGTTCTATTTATAACCATAAACTACTCCCTAATCATAACTAATAGTAAAGAAATAAAAGGTAACTTGTTACCATTCAGTCAATTCTAGTTTTGTATCCTAAGCAAGGAATTTATGTAACTGAACTTTTACAAAGTTCAGTTGTGTAACCCTGGTCTAAACTAACATCTTAATAGTTGTACAAGACCTTAGAATTAACATGCCACATGATTGACAGGCAAGTAGATAGGGCAAGTAGGCATCCTTATCCTGACAGGTCAAAAGTTGGTGGTCTTATTGGTGCATCCTGGAAAAGAAACAGCTGTTTTTCCTCTTAGCAATCATTTTATTTAATTACAGGATCTGAGGATGCAGATTACTTTATTGTATACTGCTTCATTATGATTTGTATCCTTTTGCACTTACAAAGGCAAAGGAAGATGTAAGGATACAGTAAGAATACAACATGCTGCAATTTCCTAATACACTACTTACACCTTCTTGCTCAAGTTTCTGTAATATGTTATGACCGAAAGTGTCAGGTGCGTTGTCATGATTAGGCTTATGCGATATAATAATTTAATACTCTCTACACTGTATTAGATGATATCCCGTTATTTTTACTCTGGTTATATTATAATTCCAGACCTGCCTAGCTTATGCATTTTGTATAAGAGCTTTGGTTTGGAGTACAATTACATTTTACATTTATTCATTTAGCAGACGCTTTTATCAAAATGAGGAAATACAAGCAAAGCAATATATCAAGCGGAGAACAATACAAGTAGTGCTACCATACAAGATCTTTTAATTGAGTTCTAGAAGAAGCAAAGTGTGCAGAGTAGTGATGTAAGTGCCAAAGTAGGGTTATTTGGGGGTTTTTCTTTTTGTTTTGGGGGGAGTTGGTTACGTGTTCATGGAAGAGGTGGGTCTTTAGCTGTTTTTGAAGATATTGAGGTTGGAAGTTCAGCCTCACACAGTATAGTAGTTATTAATCAGAATTACACCAAAAGAGCAGTCTTTTTTCGGGCCAAACGACATATGGTTCTGAAAAATGTCAGCAATTTTGTAATCGATTTGTAAAAAGATTATATTGAGAATGTGCTGTAATTTTTATTTTCTTTTTTTAAACCACTTTGTACATGCTACTGCACAATCATCTAAAACTCCATCATCCAATCTGAGTTTCCACTGCCAGCAAGCAGTTCCCGACTGCACAGCGGGTAATATTATTACACCCTCCCGTACTTTTATTAAATGTGAATTAGTGGGAATGCTTGTTTGCTGTCTTTTATTTTAGCATGTACAATAAGTTCTGGATGATTTAAATTGCTTATTACCATTTAAAAATGATAAATGTGCAGAAGCAGGGAACAATCAACATCATGAAAGTCTAGTCATGATCATTTGTGACGTTTTGGTCACTTTAAAGTTTCGTGTAATGTTCTGTGCAGAATACTGGACTGAAGAATACTTTTAATTATATTTATTATCATGTGTCCTATGCCTACCACTAAAGAAAAGTTCTGGGTAAATGAATTTCGAGATGCCCTCATTCTGTGAGACTTGTGCTGTTCAGCTCAGCTTGCAAATTCTAGTTAGTATTCTTGTATATACAAAAAATGTGCAGTAGATCTCACCATGCCCTTGTCTAAGACCCACAGATTGTGTGAAATGTTTTTTTCAATCGGAGTGATTTGTCACTGCTCATTGTCTGAAGCCGGAGTGTTGACACAGTTAAGATGTTAAAAGGGCTCAGTTCCAATTCGGTGATTAGATTGTATCCACACCGCATTTAAAGCACTGCAGCTGTTCACCGTCTGCCTGGAGTCAGTTAGTTCATAATCCAGAATGAGACATTTCGAGACTTATTCCAAAAATGCTAAATAAACATCTCCTCATGGAAAACCTCACCATATCAACAAATACATGCATTCTTTAACCCATTTGTTTGGAGGGTCTATTATAAAAGTCCCTGTGTAAGTTGTTAGTATTGAAACAATAATGTATTAGAGCGAGTGCAATAATATAAACCTTGTAGACTGAGCTGCTGTTAAAGGAAATTAATGAACACCTTCTGACCAGTCAGAATTGAGAACTTAACAGCACTGATGTATAATATATTGTTATTAATCATAATATAAAAACAAAAGTCTAAAATGGCTCAATGGAATAGTACACTCACCAACCAACGGTGCTTATTTAATTGAGTTTCCAGAATTAACAAGCCTCCTTCTCTTTTTTTCTCCCCCCCCCCACCCTTCTCACTCTGCAGGAGATGTCTCTGGTGGCCCCTGAGTCACCGTCAGAACAAGCCAGAAGAGTCTTTCAGACCTTCGATCCAGAAGGTAAAACAATCCCACAGAAAGACACACATCATAACAACTTTACTGTTCATTTGTTATTCAAGAAGGAAGATCAACACAAAGTCTCTAGAGATCAATTGAAGTTAGAAAGGCAATTAAAAATGCAGTTAGAAAGGCAGAGAGTTAAAGATGGATGAATGGAATGGAGATGATCTAACAGCATGAAAAAGGCTCTAGATGGGGGGGGGGGGCACTTCTTGAGTTTATTTGTCTCACTGCCTGTCAGAGCAAAGGAGGAAAACCAGCATTCAGACTGTTTATTTTCTTGTTCCAGGGAGAATAGACAGCCAGCGGACAAGAGAGAGTCTGAATGTTTTTGATAGATTTCGTGATTTTCAGTTGTCTTTGTGTTTCCGCCTTATGGGCAGAATGCATTATGCAAAGACCTCAGTCATTGAGTGTCCCAACCATGATTAACCAGTACGGAGTATGTTTACATGTGGCACTATTCATGGAATGAATTCTCAATGAGCGAAGGGGTGGGGGGACAAAAAACATAATAATATTAACAAACATACCCCACCACCATTCCCATTTTCTGCCCCAAAGCAGTTCTGGTCCTTCATTATATCCTTCCTCAGTGCATCATTAGGAGGGGGTGTCCCCAGTGCTTAATTTCCCTCTAAATCCCTGTGTGTTTATAGAAGATTGTATACTTATTTTTTTTAAACACTGTTGTCTCTATTGTTTAAAAGTGGTTTTCTTTAATTTGATCCTGTAATGCAATATTTTATCAGGAGTTTTTCTTTTCCAAAACTGATGCTGAAACCTTCAATATGAGCCAACACCAAGCCTATATTTTCTTTAAAGATTACTAACTTTGTTTTTACATTTTTTAAAATACTGAAGAACTGCAATGTTGAACTCTTTCACAGAAAAATCACTTGAATTGTAATTATAATAAAGTATAAATATAATAAATTAAGTCCTAACACAAGTTAGGGAAAAAAGCAGTCAAGTCTCCATCCATCGATCCATTTTCCATGTGACGTGCATGTGATGCGCATGATTCGATGAGGACTTTGGCTGAATGTGTGTTATGATGAAGTCAAATGATGCGTCTTAGTCTAAATCTGCGTTAATTTTTTAAAAATTACAAGTTCCTCTGAATATTGCAGAGTTTCCTAATTTCTGTGATCACAAAATCGTGAAATCCTGGAGGGACTGATAGTAGTACATACAGTTGGACAGTTTTGTTAGTTCTTTTTTAATAATGGAAGAAAGTAGTCCTATTCTACTTAGCTTCAGCTTTCCAGGCAACCAAAACATGGGACTGGGTAACACAGAGCTTCCACTTGCCTGATGGGCTAGCTAATAAATTTATAATTTGTCTACCCTGGTTATGTGTATCATCTCACATGTCCATGCCAGCATATCTCTAGTACAGGAAGTATTTTCTGTAGTTCTCCTTTATTTATTGCTCACAGTTTGGAAGCCTCGGTCCTGAAGCTTCCTGAGGGATCGGCAGGTATACAGAGGAGTGAAATTAGGGGACAGACCAGGAGGAAACTTTAGCCTTACCTATAAAACCATGCGTCTGGCTTTTTAAACATACATTAATCAGGAAAACCATGTGACTTATGGCTATTAGTTTGTAAGTATGTTAAAATTGCGTAATGTTAAGGCAACATAATGAAACATTTTAAATCTGATCCAAACTCTGTGCACTTGTATTAGTCACAAAAAATGGAATGGCAATTCATTAGTCTTTTCTCAATGACTGGATGCAATTCAAGCATTATTTCTTACAAAATAAACAACATGTTTGTCTGTCTTTTATCAGAACAATATGTAGTGTCTGTTTCCGATTCATCTCATATGATACTGTTTGTAGATGTCAAACAAAAGACTTGAAAAATGAAAGATCGCACACATGAGAGCAGAAATTTTTTAAAGGGTAAGTATGCCACAAAAGACATTCGACCTTTCAGATGTCTGAATATTTGAATGCACAGAAGTCAGGACAGATGGCATACTGTTTTTGTAACAACAAGGATTTGTTTTGTTTTGTTTTTAAATTGGAAGCAACATATGCAGCAAGATGTCCTAACATCACACTGTAAACTATCCTGTAGTTCAAAATGGGTACTACATTTACCAGTCAGTACAGGATTTCGCTGAGTTCGAAAGCTATAGTTATTCTGAAACATTGCAAGCTCTTCTGAATATTGCGAAGTTTGCTTGATTTTTGCATTCATTTCTGCTATCACAAAATCGCGAAATCCCTGAGAGACTGATTTACTTAGTATACACTTTGTATAATGACGTCTTTACAATAACATTGACGCTCTTGTGTTATTTTGTGGATAGACACATTAACAGAGAACTTTCAGAACCGCTGAAAGTGATCTAAGCAAATGGTTTTGTCTGCAGTAGCCTGTAGTTAAACTTCTAATGGTAGAGAGTGTTTTTAATATTTAATATTTACAGGGCACAGAAATGAATTTGAGAATTTTGGGTCTTAAAATGGAGACACTGCCTTGAACCCCAGCATTTACGGCAATTGAGTACTGAATACACTCTTTAATACCATTCTCCAGGGGTAGAAATACTGATATTCTGGATAGAATATTGTGTTGTCTGTGAAACCAGTATGGATAATACAATAGAAAGGCATGTTCTCTGCATTTTGCTCTGTTGTAGCTGTAGGTGTGGAACATGTCCACGCTTTTCCTAGTTGTACATTTTGAGCGTGTTTTTAAACTTCCGCTTTAAGCCAAATGACATGCTTGGTTTTGAGACAGAAACAATACTTTTCAGAACAGAACAATCATTTTTCCTTTCTGTTGTGTAGGTAAACACACGAGTGTAAATGTGATCTAGAGGCTGATAGAATCCTTTAAAGTGTGTTTGTGAGGTAGAGGCATTGTGCTGTTCTGGACCAGGTTTAAAGGAGAATTCTGGCATAAAACAAGAATTTAATACATCATTTATTATGGCATGTAGTATTCTGTTGCACAGGACTGCATTGCGTACTGTCAACATTTTGCTACAGTACCCAGAATGCATGGGGGACATGGCCAGAATTCAGCCACAGTGGCATCTTTTGGTTTTTCCATATATGCATCTATCTAGCACAAGTTCCACTGTTGTACAGCACAAGAGTCCCACCACCTGCTGCATTGTAAACATTGGCTGAGATGCAGCGGTTGTGCTAGGTGCAGGGATGGCAAACGGTCTTGTCAGAATCGGGGCCAAATCAAGCGGTCATATACATATCTCCTAGTGAACATAAAGATGCTAAACAGATACGGTTATCTTTTACATGTGATGAGTGGACATAACACCACAGCTCATAGCCACAATAACGTCACAGAAGTTAAAAACCAGGCCATTAAATGTTTGTGAACCTAATTGTGTGTTATTGAAATAGTAGTTCTTTTTTCCCCATTTTTATGTGTTTTGACTTCTGTCTTCTCTTTTGGCATCTTGGGACCAATGTAAATGGAGATTTGCCCTCTCCATGTTTAGTGTTTGTTAATTAAATGCTTTCACTGAGGCAAAGGCTTTCGCGGTATCATTTCTCCAAATAATAAAACTCGCAGAACATTGTTTAACCACAGTTATTATGTACAGAGAATGGAAGTGATGGAGAATTGGTTAAGAATGGTAACCCAAAAGCATGCAGCAAGATACAAGTGAAAAGCTACAGATGGAGGATGGGTGGGAGAGAGGGGAAAAAAAAGTGATGGCTACATGATGATGGATAAGAGGAGCTGCTATTAAGCATAAATCCTGTCCTACGGTTGACTTGTTTTGTTTTGTGTCATCTCATGTTACATGGCTTTAAAGAAAGATTCAGGGTTAAGTTTTGTTATACCATTTTTTTTATTATTTTTTTTTTTGCTCATTATTCCCCTAGCAGTAGGACTAACCATATGTTTCCTCTTATCTACTTTTCTCTTTAGATAACGGGTTCATTCCTGACACACTGCTCGAGGACGTTATGAAGGCTTTAGATCTGGTCTCGGAGCCTGAGTAGTAAGTTTGTGCATGGATGACTGTAATATTTTCAGTGTTAACAGTAGTCGGATGTTTTTGTGCGAGAGTGTATATATGTGGACGTGTGTGCGCGCACGTAAAAAGAAGCACCTGCACTCCCTCCTTAGTCCACCCACAAACTTTTGTTTCGCATTTTCCTGGGTCAGTCTCTACAGGATGAGAAGGAAAGACAGAGAAACAGAGGAAAATAATCCCTCTCTTTCATCTCAGTTCTGTTAAAGTGATACAGAAGGTCCAGAGGGTCAGCACATCCAGATGCAGTTCCCCAGAGCAGACCTTTGCTACAAACACACACTCCAGAGCAGACTGGTGGATCTCTGTAACTCTCGCATCATAAACAGCTCATTTCCAGCCCTAACTTTAGGAGGAAAGTTTCTGTGGAGTGGTTGATAACCAAGAGATCTCGTCATGAAACTGCACGGATTGTTATACATGATTGCTGTAAGACAAAGTGTATCATTTGTTCATCACTGTGCAAGAGCTGTGCCGTGTCAGTCATCGCAGGCATTCATAGCATAAATATATGTGAGTGAACTGGATTGGACATAATGTCAACATTAGTTCGGTAGCAATCTCTTTCATGTCAACATCGGGTCAGTGCATCCCTAATACTGTATGTGTGTATAAATCTGTACTCCTGCATCCAGTGTCGTAAAAAAAATCTATCTTCTGTTCCAAGTACATCATACGAAAATAATCAGACTGGGTGTTGTGATAATGCATAGCAGATGTTTACATATAGTCCACAAGACACAATAATAACTGAATTCACACAAATGAACCAGTTCAAAAGTTTACATTATCTTGATTCTTAATAATGTGTGTCGTTACCTGGATGATCAACGATTTTGATGTTTTGTGAGAGTTGTTCATGAGTCCCTTGTTTGTCCTGAGCAGTTAAACTGCCCACTGTTCCAAAAATCCAACACTACTGTAAACACATATCGTATATGAAAGAAATGCCTTTGAGAATCGTGATATGATTTTGTAAATTTTTTTTTTTTTTTTTTTAAGTTTATTTATTTATTTTTTTGGTCAAATCGTCCACCCTTACTGCTGAGAACCCGGAACTCAGAGTTCTCTGTCTTGAAGACTCTTGTCTGGCGGAAAACTTACTGACTGTTACCATAGCATCACCATATCAAAGATTTATGCATTTTCTTTAAGGAAAACATTTTGGAATCTCTATATTATGTAGCCTTATATGCCATACAAGTTAGAGTGAATGAGTCAATAATACAGAAACAATAAACGTATTAGAACAAGCGCATTAATATAAACCTGTGATTTACCTTGCGGTTGGAACTACAGTACTGTTTGATATGCTGTAATAGAAGATGAATGAACACATTCTGAGCAATCAGAAGAATTAAACAACACAAATAATCTCAGTGAGTGTGACATCTGTATT
Organism: Ictalurus punctatus; assembly: GCF_001660625.3. Taxonomy (NCBI): domain Eukaryota; kingdom Metazoa; phylum Chordata; class Actinopteri; order Siluriformes; family Ictaluridae; genus Ictalurus; species Ictalurus punctatus. Next base: position 14,560,337 of record NC_030438.2, read on the forward strand.
TTCCCCAATTTGTGTGTGTGGTTGAGCAAGTTTTGCAGATCATGCTTCCTTAAAAAGGAAAAGTCTGGTGATTTCAGAAATCAGCATAGTTGTGTTGAAATAAAGGCCAGATTCCAGACATTACTCATGGCTATTTATAACTTATGAACCTTCTATTCCTGGACATCGTAACTCTTCATTAGAGCCCAGTATTTCAACACTTACTTACTTTTTCTCATTTGTGCACACAGATACTATGCATCTTTATATCAAATTTTTTTTAACTTTTTTTTTTTTAACATTAGCACACTGTATGTATCTGCGTGCAATAGAATATAAATATTGTATTTTCCTTCCTCTCTTTCTCTCTCTCTCTCTCTCTCTCTCTCTCTCTCTCTCTCTCTCACATATACAATGTCTCATGTTTTTTGACAACAGTGTCAATCTGATGAAGAGTAAGCTGGATCCAGAGGGACTAGGAATTGTTCTGTTGGGTCCATTCCTGCTCGAGTTCTTCCCTGATCAGGTAACGCACAGCATTCTGTATTGTGCCAAATCACTCACATTGTTCTTGTTAGTTGGTGAAATTTCAGTTCAAATCATAATACCGCCAGACAGCTACTGTTTGGCGTTTGTGCTGCTCAGCGACGGTACTGTACTTGGAGGTTATGCCTCATTTGTATGCTGATTCCTATTTTCCAGGCTTTTTGTTTGTTTGTACCCACCTGAAGGTGCTGTGACTTGTGCATTATGTTGTGTATGTTCATGTTTATAACTTGTGGTATAATCTCATGCAATCTCATGTGGCGTTTATAAGGAGTATTTTGTAGTTTAAAAACAAAATGGCCTTCTGAGTGGTATAAATAATTATAAAGAAGAATAATAAGAAAAATTAAACAGCAATACATCTACATTTTGTATTACCTTCACCAACTGTGGTTTTAAAAAAAATAATAATAATTATAAGCTTATCAACAGCTCGAGTGACTTTTTTGAGCTGAAGGTAGCGACTGTCCTGCACTCGATGCAGCTCTCCATTCTTTTATTACTGGATTAAGTAATAAAATCCTGTAATAATATAATACAATATAAATAAGCTTAAACACTCAGCTGTTTGCTTTGTCTGCAGCTAAATGTAAGTTAAACTATCCATGTTTTATCATTTATGCTGTTAGACCGGAGCCGTCCCGACCACCGATATGCACTAAGGTTTTTGTGGTAAAATTCTGGTTTTCCTCTCCCTGCTTTTTTCATGATTTTCATGTTTGCAATATTGGCAGCCCTGGTGCTGTAATATGACTTCCCCTTAGCTCGTCTCTTCTTTTAGTCTGTGTGCTGAATATCTGGGTGAAGGACAGGGAAAGAGAGAATGACGCTTGTAATTGGCATGCTGTTGCAGCTTCTCTGGATGTGTGTTAAATAGATTAGGGGTTTAGGGATAAGTTTTGGCAAAAAGCCTTCAATTACTGTTGAGTCAAACATTCAAATATTCAAACATCATTTCAGACACACATATACATTATTGCCAGCGGTACACGGCTAGACGGAGTTCTTTTGGCTCCTTATACAAGTGTGTTTTTGGGTCTCAGTGAGGCATAGAGCTGGGCCCTGGGACTTTTTTTGGCTTGCTAGAGCATTCGCTGCTATTTGGTAACCGCAGGTTCTGTGATTGTTTGAACTGTTTGATCGTTGTGCTTTATGTCCAGAAAAATGCTTTCATTTCTAACTGTTGCATGAGCGGCATAATTTCATTCACTTTGATTAGTTTGTGCTGGACAGAGATCTTTGAGCATTTCTTTGGAATGGAAAAGAATTATTAATGTTCTGTGCAACAACATTGTACAGTGAGGTTGAGTCTGTCAGTCTGAATGATCCGTTTATTTTGTGGCTCTCAATCCCAAAATTGGGAGTCTACATTTCATTACATGTACTTGTTTTACCCATGCAAATACACCTGATATGAATTATGAAAGACCTACTCAATCAGAGCTGTTAATCTGTGGCGAGACTGGGACAGGGAAGGACTGCATGTGGTTATCTTTAAAGGTGGTCTTACACTTGAGCGCACAGACACACACACTCACTCACTCACTCACTCATGGATCCTCTTGCCATTGCAGGACTCAGGGATTCCAGACTCATTTCCTGTGTACCACTATAACGGCCTGAAGCAGTCCAACCACAATGAGAAGGTAACACGCACACACAACCTCACCCATATCATGCCCATGCACACTATACACACACCAGTGCACATTAGCACTAGTTGGAGTGCTTGATCCCTTCTAAATGTGATTATTGAAACTGTGTTTGTGCATCTACCTCTGACGCATTTCAGCAGCCTACTCACTACACTACTAGTCTCCTTATGGTTAGTCAACTGTTTCTGGCTTTAAAGGTCGACACTTGCTGAAGACACATTCGCAATGGGATGAAGAAATGGACAGGTTTAAATAGATAAACTAATCAGAAGGTAGCTGAAAATGGGTGAATGCAATAATGTCACAATGACTAGGGCAATAAACCAGTGTCAAGACAAAGAGGTGGAGACGTGACTAGAATCAAAACAAAACACACATGGACAGTAATTAAAAAAAAAAGAGCATTCCTGCGTAGTAATAGCTCTTAGGCGCAGCGCATGCTAAGGGGGTATTACATGACAATACACGTCACATGATATGGATATTGCGTCTGTTTGTCTTTTAGTCACATTGCTCACCATCTTGTGATGCAGAAAATAAAGAAATCCCTGCTTTGTGTGCAGTGGATTGCACAGATGAAGGCTAAGATTGTGAGAACAATGTGCCCTTTAAATTAAATACATCTTTATCTGCAATTTAAGCTTCATATCAGTGTACATGTCCAGCAAAATACAGTATAAGGAGTAGAGATGCATCAACACCCTTTATGTTTGGGGGCATGTCATGTCGCTCTGTTTATGTTGGTTGCTGCTAGCAATGAGTTTTATTTTTAAGATATTATGGCATTTAAACAGTGTCTTTAGTGTGAGGTCGGAGCAGTCTGAATGCACAGAGCAAAATTAGCAAGCACCTCGCATTGTGAGCAAAGTGTAGACCCTGGTGAACAAAGTGAAATGGCACATGCTTGTCTCACTGCTTGCTGAACTGAACTTCTTTCATGTGTGATAGCATGCTCACTTCACTGCTCCGTGCTCTCAAAAACCTTTGTGCGCATGCAGTTCGCAACATCTTGTGTTCCTTTTAATGCTTGCTGCGTGCTTTGTCGGCCATTCTCACACTAAGAATGAAAGATGCTATTTATACATTTGTGTGTTTTGATATATATATATATATATATATATATATATATATATATATATATATATATATATATATATATATATATATATATACACACACATACACACACACAGTATCTCACAGAAGTGAGTACACCCCTCACATATTTGTAAATATTTAATTATATCTTTTCATGTGACAACACTGAAGAAATGATACTTTGCTACAATGTAAAGTAGTGAGTGCACAGCTTGTGTAACAGTGTAAATTTGCTGTCCCCTCAAAGTAACTCAATACATAGCCATTAATGTCTAAACCGCTGGCAACAAAAGTGAGTACACCCCTAAGTGAAAATGTCCAAATTGGGCCCAATTAGCCATTTTCCCTCCCCGGTGTCATGTGACTTGTTAGTGTTACAAGGTCTCGGGTGTAAATGGGGAGCCGGTGTGTTAAATTTGGTGTCATCGCTCTCACACTCCCTCGTACTGTTCACTGGAAGTTCAACATGGCACCTCATGGCAAAGAACTCTCTGAGGATCTGAAAAAAAGAAGTGTTGCTCTAAATAAAGACGGCCTAGGCTATAGGAAGATTGCCAAGACCCTGACACTGAGCTGCAGCACGGTGGCCAAGACCATATAGCGGTTTAACAGGACAGGTTACTGTCAAAACAGGCCTCGCCATGTTCGACCAAAGAAATTGAGTGCACGTGCTCAGCGTCATATCCAGAGGTTGTGTTTGGGGAAATAGACATATGAGTGCTGCCAACATTGCTTCAGAGGTTGAAGGGGTGGGGGGTCAGCCTGTCAGTGCTCAGACCATACGCCGCACACTGCATCAAATTGGTCTGCATGGCTGTCGTCCCAGAAGGAAGCCTCTTCTAAAGATGATGCACAAGAAAGCCCGCAAACAGTTTGCTGAAGACAAGCAGACTAAGGACATGGATTACTGGAACCATGTCCTGTGGTCTGAAGAGACCAAGTTAAACTTATTTGGTTCAGATGGTGTCGAGCGTGTGTGGCGGCAACCAGGTGAGGAGTACAAAGACAAGTGTGTCTTGCCTACAGTCAAGCATGGTGGTGGGAGTGTCATGGTCTGGGGCTGATTGAGTACTGCTGGCACTGGGGAGCTACAGTTCATTGAGGGAACCACATACTGAAGCAGAGCATGATCAGTATGCACTATTCCAGCCTGATAATGACCCCAAACACACCTCCAAGACCACCACTTCCTTGCTAAAGGAGCTGAGGGTGAAGTTGATGGACTGGCCAAGCATGTCTCCAGACCTAAACCCTATTGAGCATCTGTGGGGCATCCGCAAACGTAAGGTGGAGGAGCACAAGGTCTCTAACATCCACCAGCTCCATGATGTCGTCATGGAGGAGTGGAAGAGGACTCCAGTGGCAACCTGTGAAGCTCTGGTGAACTCCATGCCCAAGAGGGTTAAGGCAGTGCTGGAAAATAAAGGTGGCCACACAGAATATTGACACTTTGGGTCCAGTTTGGACATTTTCACTTAGGGGTTACTCACTTTTGTTGCCAGCGGTTTAGACATTAATGGCTGTGTGTTGAGTTATTTTCAGGGGACAGCAAATTTACACTGTTACACAAGCTGTACACTCACTACTTAACATTGTAGCAAAGTGTCATTTCTGCAGTGTTGTCAAATTAAAAAATATAATCAAATATTTACAAAAATGTGAGCGGTGTACTCACTTTTGTGAGAGTGTGTGTGTGTGTGTGTGTGTGTGTGTATATATATGTATGTGTGTGTATGTGTGTCTGTGTGTATGTATGTATGTGTGTATATATATATATATATATATATATATATATATATATATATATATATATATATATATATATATATATATATATATATATATATATATATATATACACACACACACATACACACTAGCATTTATAGAATTGAGTAAATTTGAATTCTCTTGGTAGGTTTGTTCAAGGTGTTGAGTAATCTAATTGCTCAACTTCAGATAAATGATGACAAGCCGTAGCTAAATTAGTAGCATTCAAACGTAGCGTAGTAATTCAAGCTACTCCTTTGCACCACTTGTAGATCTTTTTAATATATTGAAGCCTTTAATTATGAGTAGGTGTACTAAAAAGTTCTAACAATCAACTTCAAACCACTGTAAAATCACTTTGGCCTGTAATGTGTATATTAACTAAAATCCAAATGAACAGCCAGTGAGACCAATGTGGGAGTTGTTTCCCCCTAACACCCCACCCCACCCCACCTGCCACAGTGTGTGTGTAAGAAGAGAGGGAGAGATTGAGATCCTGTGTGCTGGGATCCTCATCTCTTTTACTGTGACCAGCAGCTAAGTGCCCCCGCCCCCCACCCAGACCCTGCGCAGAGGGCCATTTCCCAGTTTCCACACACTTGCCTATAAAGAGCCTGATGGCATTAACACACACCATCCCAAGAGTGGGAGACACACACACAGCCTGCCTCGTATATCAATTTATCTGTGCATGTCTGTGTGTGTGCGTGCACGCATGAGCAAGCGACCTTTGACTTCCAGAGTATAAATCGCCCCGAATTATGAGAGGTTGAAGGCTGTCGATTCTTATTCGGAACGAAGGGTTGTCAACAGTGTGTGTGTGTGTGTGTGTGTGTGAGGAAATGTTTGTACACCCTCATGTATAGAGGGGACGACTTTGCTGGGCAAGTGAGAAGTAGTGGTCCGTCTCTTTTTTTTTTTTTTTCTTTTTTTTTCTTTTTTTCTTTCCCTCTGCATAGGTTTTACTGTGACTTTGATCTCCTCATAAGGGCAGTTGCTGTTTTACTGGTTCCTAAGGGGACCATGCCAAAATGAACATCCAGAACATGGATCACTTTTCTGGAGAAGCCATTTAGGACAAAGAGAGTGGGGCCACATTTTGTCCATGGTCTGTCCATTTATCCTGTGTGTTTATCTTCTTGGGCTTGTGGGATAGATGTTAAAATAAGCCTTCATATTTGCTTGGATTGTAATCTTTCATGTATTCTAATAATTAAATATGAATTTGGAGGAGGGGAAAAATAGTTTTCCACCTATATAGATTGCAGTTTATGAATTTTATGAAGTTATTTATGAAAACTGTTCTTTCAGCTCCATCTTCAATGGGACAACAGGGTCAAATATGAATTTTTGCTGCTCTGAGATCAGTGATCAGCGACAACGTTGACCTACCGAAGAAAATTTTTAGGCACTTAATAATATTGTGTTTAGCACAGTATTATGAGTTTTGTAACCAGGGAGAAACTGCAATGAGAATAGGCTTCACAGTTAGGCACTGTATGTGATTAGAAGGTTTACCTCATTGTTGACATTTTTTGAAATACTGATTAAAATGCATTTCTGGGCACTCAAGTGGCACAACAGAAATGCGATCGGTCTATCATTGGGAGATCAAATCCTGACGATGAATCAGCCATCCGTGGCTGGGAGCCAAGCGTATAGAGTTCGCCATACTCTCTGGGTTGGAGGGATAGCATACTGTTTCACCACTATCAATCACAGTGACAATAGTCAATCATGGGCATCTTTCAACTCCTGTATAAGGAAGAGGGCAGATTGAGCTTTCCCCCAAGTGTGTTATGCTGCCCTGTGATGCAGCATGATCTGTTCAAGTTATTTAATCCAAATTTGTGTCAGGCTGCAATTCCCCATAAATGTAAAGCAACTGCCGGTTCTTCGTACATGGAACACAACTGTTGTAAAGACGTTACGTTGCTACCTCTGCTCTCACACCTAGAATTTTCTTAGTTTTATCAGATACCACATGCACAGAACATGGCATTGCTGACCAGAACTAAACCAAACTGCTATCTGTTTTTGACTAAGCAACTGCAATACTAGTTTAGTTTTACTGACAATTTTTAAGAGATTTTATATAGAAGTAACTTTTAAAAATAAGAAAGGAAGAACAATAAGCAATCTTGAGACTCCCTTTTGTTTTTTGTTTTCTATATACAAGGATGTGCAAAATGTTTTTTAAATGATCAGTTAACACAATGAAACCATGATATTTTTAGAAGAGATTGTCATACCAAGAAAATTACAAACCGTAACACCCCCAAATGAGAGCATGATAAGATATCAGTTTTAAAAAACTATTATACTTCATTGCGTCTTTTTCCAACTTAACCAAGCATTAAAACTTTTTTTTCCCATTTCTTTGCATTCCAGCTTTCTTATGTGCAATTTTAAAAAAAACGGCTGGATGCTTATGTCAAATTCAAGTGAGCCGTTTTCTATTCTTCAATCACATATTTGTACAGAGTCATTGAGGAAAGATTCATTACTGTTAGTCACAACTTCATCTTATTACTCATGAGTGGTGCTTGAGTCAATTTCCCGGTGAAATAGTTTTCTAATCCACACAATAATAAGTCATAAGTATTGCAGTCATAACTATGCCAAGGCCAATGTTTCATTTTCTGTATAGTTTGGTCTTCATCCATTTTTTTTCATGTTTTCATCATGCCTAATATATTATTTCATTGCTAATTGTTTAATGGCTCTCTTTAACACTACAGTCATGCATATCACCAGCTATTTCCAGACCAATCAGTTTACTACAAGTACAAATTCATTATTGACATGGTTGGACAAAAAAACCAGTGCAGAGAGCGGGCTTAGACAGGCACAGGAAATGCTCTTTTTTTTCCTGGAATCTTGAAGTTTATGCTAATATCTCTGAAATCATAATAGTTGGCTGCACTAAAGGGATTGTCTCCAGCAACAACTACGTATAACAACTTTTTACAACATTACATATAATTTAGTTACACTGAGGTCAAAACTGACTAAATCTTTGGACCCAAGTATAAGAAAACAAGCCAGTCTTATCTTTCAGGAAGCATGAGCTTTAATTTGTTATGGCTTGTAAGAATAATCTTGAGCTCTTTAGACACTATCCCAAATAAAGAAGAGAATTTTATGATTTCATTCTTACACCTCCCTGTTTTCCATTCGGCTGCAACCTGATTCTTACATTCTTTAATTCTTATAGCAGGTGTTTACACTTATTGTCCAAGAGAGATTCTGTCCCCACCTTGTAGTTTTCCATGTGAAGTTAAGGTTAATAAAGTCATTTGGAATCAATGGCAAAAGCAGCCACTTTATTCCTGAAAGGATGGGTCAAGGAGGGATTATAAGGGACATATAAAGAGACTTTCAAATGTACTTATGTATATACTGATTGACTGACATACTGACTGACTTTCATTCTGACTGACTGACTCTGAAATATACTTGTGTATACTGACTGACATACTGACTGACATACTGACTGACTGGTATACATACTTGCATACCAGGGTTTTCCATAGGTTTTCTGAGGGCTTATATGCTGTCTAGGTTCCGGGGACATGGTGTTGGTTGGGGGGTTTGAAATTATCTGAAGGAAATTTTAAGTTATTAAAATTTTTCATATTGTTTTTGACCTTTGTCCTTTCTATATTTGTGAAAGAAAGCTGGCCACACTTATTTTACTTAGTCAAAAGTCTGTTCATTTCATTAATTAACAAGTTTGATGCCTTTGTACGTTCATTCAGCTTAAGGTGTTCCGCAAAAACACTTGGGTGATGCACCTAAGCCTTTCTATGGTAAGCAAAAACCTACATTCTGATTGAATGACAGACTTTGCATACTGATTGATTAATTTGCACTGAATTTGCTGATTGACTTTATTGACTTATATATACATAATTACACTGCATATATACATATCTTATTAACTTACTTACATACTTATTGACTTCCATACTGACTCAATGACATACTTGTATATCATAGTTAACTTTGACTTTTTATAATTATTAGTCTGCTTGGTCACGTGAATTGAATGGGTTTAATCCAAACCGGAATTATTCAAAATAGAGTAGGTCTATAAATAATGTCGACTTGAAGCTAATGTCTTCTGTAGTGGAATAGAAAGCTCTATGGTCAATTAAATACACAAATTATTATTTAAATAATGTTCATGGCATTTATTTTACAATTAAATGTTCCGTCGTTGCAAAATGTTTAATAACCACAGACTTCAGAGTAGTGCACAGGTGGCAAAAGAATATCAGCATTGACAACATTCAATTCCAAAAATTGAAAGCTAAGATTATTTTAATCTCCATCTTCAGTCAAGGGATTTGAACTTGCACTACAATAGTATTAAATGATGCACACTAGGCTTGGCACTAACTCATTGATGTTTCAGTGTGTCTGAAATCTTGTAATGTATAATCTGAAACTGTACATATTGAGTTGCGATCATCATACGTTTTTCACTTATCAGTAGTCCGTTATCAAAATCAGCATGGTATCGTATCAGCAGCAATATCACTGCTCTTAATGCAGTGTTAATGTGTATTGAGCCAAAATATATTTTCAAGTGTATATGTATTATGCTTTTTTGCACCTGTGTTCAGCCCAGACTTACACAGAAGGTAAAAAAAAAAAACCCCACAGATGCTCTGAGTGGTGCTTCATTACACTTATACAGTGTGAACTTTTTTTACCTGCTAAGCACCAAACGCAGCGTGTTTTCCCTTAGCATGTTTGTAATTATATTCTTAGCAGAGCGTGTTAGCTTTACTGAGAAATTACACAGGTCAAAATGCAACCAAACTGAAATTGTTCCCAGTTGAGTATGGTTCAGAGTCCTTGAACTGCAAGTGTGTTTTGGGATTATTTAAATAGCACAATTGAAGACTATGATCGAACCTCGGATTTAAGTCTTCTCTGGTCACTGAACCTCTCATCTCATCGATTTCAACATCGACAATATTCCAGCCAGCCCTGACCATGACATGAAACAATCCACACACGGTGATCATGACACAGCGCTGTTACACATGCATATTGTCCATGTGATGTATGTAAGGCATTTTAAGCACGTGCACTCACTAATGCACACAAAATATCCTCATCTGTTTTTAATACAATCACTGTAAATCACACACACCGTAGTAATGGTTTTCAGTTATCAAGGACAAGTTAATTACACACACAGGCTGCATTACACACATGGTCACCATGGTATAGTGTAGGTTGGGTTCCACACTGGCAATGAGAGGCCTTCCATATGGAAGCCATCGAGCACCTCAGGTCTCATGATGTCATTGCAGGAGGCCAGGTCTCTAATGAGAGGCAGACTCGCAGACTGATGCTCAAACACTGACCCAAAAATCAAACACTGTCCTCCATCCGTGGCCTTCCTCTTCCTGCTCACAGCAAGCTGCTGGTCATCACCGTGTTTTCAAACTAACACGAGTGCTTATTGGGTGAATATAGAATACAGATATGTGCCTGGCATATGTTTCAACTCTCTGATGATCCCTTACTCACTCACTGGCACACAACTCAGATTATTTCAGTAAGCTTTACTAGCATGACCATATGAGGTTTCTGTATTATCAAAGCAACCACTTTGTTTAAATTGTTGTGTGAGTATATGTTGTGTGGTATGTGAGTATTAGCTAAGGAATTAAGTAAGGTTTCTCCAGGGCATGTCATGTCCATTGTATGTGGTTTAAAAGAAATAACATAATAGGCTGCCTAAATATTATATCTGCTATTAACCTTGTGTTGCTACAAGTTGTTAGCTATGTATGGACTAAATCACGACAGGGCATGCTGTTACAGGCATGTAATCATGGCCCATCACTAATAGTTACTGTTATCACCCAAAAGCATTATTATTTTTACAAGTCACAAAGTGTTATTTTTCCATCAATGAAATTTTTTAATGAACTAAAAATCCATTACAGCTATATATAATTACATTAAATGTTGTGGAGTGACTGCAAAACAAGTTGGGTCCTGTTATCGCTTACATTATAGCCGCTATAAACAGTCATTACAGCCTCTCCTTTTTTTTTCTTTTTTTTTTCCCTTCCTTCCTTTTTGGTCTCTTACAGTTAATAAGACAAAAAGTCAGCTCGTCATGTTACAGAGAAACCGGAAAGCCAGCCATCCTATAAAATTTTCAGTGTCCGAAAATTTATTTGTTACAAAGTACTGACACTGGAGACTCCTTCCAACAAATTACACGGTTTACCTTTTATCCATTTGTAGTTCAATTAGATGTTGTCAAATGGCAGTGAAACCAGATTGTTCCTGTTAGCAGACATTCCCTCATCTCTTTTACTCCTCTCTCTTGAAGTTAATAGAAAAAGAAGAAACATCGCTTTTCATGTAACTGAAAACTGGAAAGCACAAAGTCCTCTGTGTGGGGAAAAGCTTACTGACTGTTACAAAGTTACTGTTACTAATGCTTACACTTACTGACTGTGACCCTGACACTGAAGCCTCCTTCCATAAATGTTAAACATCTCCACGCTTCCAAGCTTCTCCATCTTTCTGGTTATATGTTTTCTTTGATAAATAATCTCACCCTTTTTTTTTTTTTTAATCCGTCCATTGTCGGTCTGAGTATGTGAAACGCCTGTCGTATAAGTCACTGTGTAAGTACTTTAGAAACAATAACACACTATATTAGAATGAGCAGATTAATATAAACCTGCAGTTTGTCTTGTATCTGGAACTACTGTCAGAGCTGCTGTTGTAGAAAATCAGAGCATTGTGCTATAAAGAATAAAAAATATATAAACTTCAGCTTTATAAAGTGAAAATGCTTTTCTTTTTCCAGTTTGACCACATTATAATTTTGCAAAAATCTGTCTCTCCGGTTATAGGTGAGTTATGTTGAGGGCACTGCTTTAGTTCTTGGCTTCGAGGATCCCATGGTACGTACAGATGACACACCGATCAAGCGCTGCCTCCAGACAAAGTGGCCATACCTCGAGCTTTTGTGGACCACAGAGAGATCTCCTTCCCTCAATTAACCCCCTACTCCAACATCTCATCTCTCAGGACCCCTGCACGCTCTCCAGACTATGAATTATGGGAGACTGGCACAGCGCCTGAACTAAATACCCAAGAGAAACGATGCTGCCTGATTCGCATCGGCTCGCTTGCTCTAATCTTTATCACTTCTCATCCAGCTTGTATGTTTAAAAAAAAAAATTGGGGGTTTTGTTTAATATTACAAAAAAAACCCTTATATCGAACGAAATGATTTTCTTTTTTTTTTTTTCCAGAAGGTGTTAATATTATTTGTTTGCAGGTTTTCTACTGATTTTTCTGGTTAATTTGTTTACAAGGCAAAAAGATGACAGTAAATAAGATTGAAGATGAAGCAGGCCTACTGAGCTGACCAAATAAGTCATTTATGGATCTGTGGCTAGATTTCTGTAGATGTAGATTTGATGGTGGTAATTGCGTCCAAGGTTTAATCTGACCAAAGCCTCCTGGTGCTACAGGCCACATTCTGCAGTGTTTAAGTAACTTGGAGAAAAGAAAGCCGGGCTAAGTATAGACCGGTTTATAAAGGAATGCACTACAACCCAAACAAGGCACAGGAAGACGGAGGAGGAGGATAAGAAGGGGGGGCGGCGAGACAGTATTGGTATTTGATCTTGGACATGACTAAGGTGTTTTTTGTTGTTGTTGTTCTTTTGTTTTGTGTTTTTTTTTTTTTGTTGTTTTGTTTTGTTTTTTTCCTTCACTACAGCAGTAACACTTATTTATTGTTCACTGCCTACACAAGGGACGAACAACTATATGCACACATTATTTATTCTGACCCAGATGATTCACCAAAATAAACTTTTTATGTCTTCTTGCCTGGAGTATTGTCTCTTTATGATTTTTTTTTTCTTTTTTTTTTTTGCTTTGTTTCTAGTGATACTGTTACTACTACACTGACATTTCAGGAATGTTAATTTCAGGAACTGCACCAGTGACTACGTTCAAGACAGGTATGTAATCAGTCCACAGTTATTGTAGTGACTAATTAAGGAATAAAATACAACAGGACATGCTTTATCATTGACTTTCCAATAACAATACATCCTGAAGTGTTTTATTCCTGTTATACAACAGCACTTTGGCCACAAATACCATTTTTAATTTCTTCTTTTTTTTTTTTGTTTTTTTTTTGTTTTTGTTTTTTTTGTTTAACTGCTGATTAGTGATACTAATAAAGTTTCAGTGGTACAAACGTGAGACAAATAAAATGTGCTTGTTTAAGTTTCCTCAACAGCTGGTAGAATTTTTTTTTTTTTTTTTTTTTTTTTTTTTTTTTTTTATAAAAGCTGTTCTATCAAGCATTTTGGATGCTCCACTAGCATTGATCAATATTCCAAGATAACATGTAAAACTTAGTGATCATAGACATTTTTACTTGAAGCCAATCCCTTTTTCAGAATTGTCATGAATGTTTAGACAATGTTCTTAGACCTTTTCACACTTTCTGAAGAAGTCTGATATCATAGGAAGCCACTGCTAGGCTTATACGGAACACACAAAAACATAGACTCTGTTCCAATATAGTCCTAGCGTCAGACACTCAGAGCATGTGATCTCTTTTTTTTCTTTTTCTTTTTTTTAAATACATTTTTCTGGCCACAAGCTTCAAGATCTTTAGAACACAGTGAGCTTTTTAGCGGAAGGTATAAGGCTGAAAGGTTTCACAATATGTTGTCTTTAAAAGTTAGCACAGAGTTTAGTGTAAGGCAGCCAATCCCTCATTCAGATTTATAATGAACCAGAGAATGTTCTTAGTCCATTTCTTTTTACAGACCTATGGTCTCACCGAACGTCACTGCTAGACTTTCTGATTCTGTAGATCATTATATCAACTGCTTAAGCTTCAGCCTGTTCCATAGGGTTCAGTCTGATCATTACTGTGTTTTCCCCCATGAGGTACATGTGTGACATATGGAACAGATCCCTCATGTGCCAAAGCAGCCCCCCCACCCTCCCCTCCAGAAAAGGAAAAAAATCTGCAAAAATTACGTCTAGGATATAAAACGCAGAGTTTTCATCAAGCTCTCATATAAAGGATGTTTTGGCACCACATCAAACATGACATTTGACTCATGCTCAGCTGTAAGATAAATTCATAGGCCAGATCACAAAAGGATTGGGGTCTGTGCTGCACTTGTGCTTTCAGTATAATTTTGCTCCAGGGATTTTGTTCTCAGTTTAATTTTAATCTAATTCAGTATCTACAGAGATTTGCAAATAGCGTGCACATTAATTAGCCAGTTACAGGTGACTACAGCATCCTCAGTAAAACTGAATGTATCTACACTAGGGCTGTAATACAATGCCATCTGTACTGTATGTATGTGTATCTGTGGAACTTTCTGGCAAGCTTTCTATCTTCTATGTAATGCGGCTTAATAAGCTACTGTAGGTAACTGTTTCAAAACAATGACTTTCCCAAATTTAAAAAAAAAAAAAAAACTTTATTTGTAGTTGATGATGACGATGATGATGATAGCCACCTCATAATATTTTATCAGATATTCTTTTGTTTTGGGGGTTATTACATACCTGGATCAGAAAAGAGTGCTGGACATGATAGTATGATTTTCCGTGAAGATTTTCATTTAATTTCAATGAAGAAAGTTCATTTAACAATGGAAAAACTTAGTATTTTAAATTAAATTATTATTACTTGCAGCCGATGTATAAATCTCTTCTTGTGTACAAATTCTTTCTTATCTCCTTCTTAAATGCTCTAATTCTTTTTAACAAACATTTATAGATAGATAGATAGATAGATAGATAGATAGATAGATAGATATATCCTGGGTTATATATGTCCTGGGTTTGATCTATGTATCCTCTATGTTCTTCGTTTTCTCTCCCACTTACTGGAAGGTGGACTGGCTGCACCGGATTGGCCTTCGGATCCACCACAGCCCAAGTACCAAACTGTACTTTTCTTTCCTTGTCACTGAGATGGTACCATCACAGGGACATCTCATCTTCTGTACCATTAGTGTGTATCTTTTTACACTATATGGCCAAAATTATATGAACATCTGACCATTAGGCCCATATGTGCTTGTGGAACATCCCATTCAGCCTCCACTCTTCTGAGAAGGCTTTCCACTAGATTCTAGAATTTGAAATATGGCTGTGGGAATTTCTGCCATTTTCAGCCAGAAGAGCATTACTGAGGTCAGGTGAAAAGGCCTGGTGCACAGTCCATGTTCCAGTTCATCCCAACAGTGTTCATTGGGGTTGAGGTCCGGGCTTTGTACAAGGCTGTTCTTCCACTCCAACTTTGGCAAACCAAGTCTTCATGAACCTCACTTTGTGCACCGGGGCATTGTCATGCTGGAACAGGTTTGGACCTCTTAGATCCAGTGAAGGAAACTGGGAAATCATATGCAATTGTGTGTTTCCAATTTGTGGCTACAGTTTGGAGAAGAACCACATATGGGTGTGATGATCAGGTTTCCACATACGTTTGGCCATATAAATAATCTTTCTACAAATAATTTAAAGTGCACAGTTTTACCTTAAGTACCACTGAGGTGCCCTTAATATTTTACTCTAAATGCTAATAAAAAGAACCACATGCACCTTCCCTTCCTTAATGGTAGCACCCCAGCTACAAGGTAAACTACAGTCTGGCTCCTTTATTTTTGCGAGAGTAGGTTAAAGTGCTTTAAAAATATGCCTGTAATTTCAGGAATCGAGCGATTGGTTTTTTTTTTGTTTATCCATTCTAACCAAAAGCTTCCACTTATGTTCAGTTTTTTGGAATAAAGTTTCGAGGTCGATCGTGATTTAAATCTCCCCTCCTTCACCCACATCGCAGTATTTCAATTTCCCAGCTCAAACTGTAAATAAATTATATCTCAAGTGTATTTACCCAGTCAAAGTCAGGTTTCTACGCCCAGTGTGATTAAAAATCAAACCGCCCAACCTGGCAACACTGTTTGACACACTGCTCAGATCGTAAACAGTGTGAGCTCCTTGTGTTTTCTTTGAAGAGGTTTTTGTTCCAGCCAGTCTCTGACGAGTGTAAACACTGTAATGACTCATTTAAAGGGATTAATGTTTGACATATGGGATCAGGTTAGGAACAACCACAATAATAATAATATCTTCCAGGGAATGTGGGGTGTTTAAAACTTGTCACCTACTCTATTTAGCCTTTCCGTCATTTAAAGCTTTATAAATGAGGAGAGAAATTAAATCTGGAATAGAGACAATCTGTTCCAATGAAAGTGTAAGGGCTATTTTTAAGTAGAGCTAATATTTGTGTCTCTTTATATGTTTACATACTGTGATAATCATCATAAGGTGTTCATTAAGCTCACAATTGTTATTAATGCACATTTTTGTTTAAGAAGAATGGTGCAATGGATGTTTATAACTGTATAACAAAGCTTGAAATGGGTTTATTACAGTGTAATTACATATGAATGGTTGCCTTAATGTAGACTAAGCTGCCTTTATTACATTATGTATTAAATATAGCCGTGTGTGTTGAGTTTAGATGTGCTCAGATGCTTTTGTCTGTGTATTTTCATCTGTGAGGAGAATGTTCAGCTCCTGGTACTCACTCTTTCGTCAGGTCTGACAAGATTCCTTTCATACACACACCATACCTAAACCATAAAGCCTTTAGAAGTGTGTGTATAAGAGAGTGTGTGTGTGTGTGTGTGTGTGTGTGTGTGTGTGTGTGTGTGTGTGTGTGTGTGTGTGTTTTGGCAGTGCAAAGAAATCTGAATCCTCCAATGGCTGTAAACCAAAAAAGACTCAACAAAGCATCTTGGACTCACTTTGTGCCATCCAGAGCAGATAAACCATTAACAGATGGGATAATGTTCAGATCACTATCCACTTGAGAATGTTCAATTCCACAGTGCCCACGCTTATGGTGTTGAGTTGCTTGTTTTGGCATTTCATGGAAAACAAATCACAGCTCATGATTTGGCATATTGGATGAAAATGAGTTAACCACATAAACCTCATCGCTGGGATACTTTATTCTCCTGTAGTGTTCTTTTTGTTTGTTTTTGTTGTTGTTTTGGGCTTTTGTTTGTTTGTTTTTTTATTGTTTTGTTTTGTTTGTGTTTTTTTTTTTGGGGGGGGGGTTACTTTATTCAACTCCTGAACTTTTACAGTTCCTCAGTTATTGCACTCAAGTTTATTATAAGTCTCAATCAAAAATCCTGTGGATCTTTCTCTCAACCTTACCAATGTGATTGAGTAAACAAGGAAATATTTGTCCTTCTCAAATCAAGGAATGTTGTTTATGCGCTGTATGTGGACACGACCATCACACCCATATCATCCCACTCCAGATTTAATCCCCTTTTGTAATCATAATAACCTCCACTCTTCTGGGAAGTCTTGCCACTAGATTTTGGAACATGGCTCTAGGGATTTGTCATGCTGGAAAAGGTTTGGGCCTCTTAGTTCCAGTGAAAGGAAATTATAATGCTACAATATACACAAACATCCTATACTGTAACACTGTGTTGTTCTAACTTTATGGCAACAGTCTGGGGAAGAACTACATATGGGTGTAAAGGTCAGGTGTCCACAAACTTTTGGCCATATTGTGTAGTTGACGACAAAAGCTAAGTAATAATATTTGATCAGATTTACTACAATTTTGTGGTTTGTAGCACTCTAGAAAGATCCGAAATGTTCGCTGGAAACGCGATCATGAAGCTGCGAAAAGTGCTGCTGCTAGTCAAAATAGGTTCCTTTGCTTATAATGCCTGTATGATTTTCATTTAAGAATGAAGAAAAAGATGTTCAATGTCAAAGCTAATATTTGTAAAAAAAAAATAAATAAATAATAATAATAATAATAATAATAATAATAATTTAATTATTGTTTTTGGAGACCCCATTAAGAGGCTGCCCTGTCCATAGCATATGGCCTGTGTGGGCAGTGACACTATAAATAAAAGCATCTCTTTTGTGAAATTCAGGACAGTTTGTACAGCAATATGGTTTAATTTTTAATCTCATAGAGGTTAATGAAACAAACCTCTGATGATACATGAAAAAAAAAAAGAATAATGTGTGTCCTATTCATATTATGTTAATGTTCTTTGTCCCAGGAGCGTCACACTTTCTTCGCATGAACGTAAAAGCCTCCTGCTTGCAAGATTTTCCAAAACAGGAAAGTCTTCAGGATGGATTTTTTTTCTCTTTTTAACTTGTGATAATAAGATCTAACTTGTTTTGTGCCCATAACACAATGTTAGACATAACTGTAACTGATGAAAATATGGTGTGTTAATAATCCATAAAAATTGTTAGTATAGGCAAATTGTGTCCTTCAATGACTTTATGCTGTAAGTCTCAACTATAATAGTTTCATAATAATAATGCTGATAGGTAGCTCTCATTGCATCCAACAAGTTGTAGTTGGAAAAGGGTAGGATGAAAAGCAGGTCAGAAAATGAAACCTTACAGCAGCCACAAGCTCACGCAGCAGAGCCAATGCTGGAATTTATGATATATCATCTGGACATGTTTGTGCTGAAGCCAAGATCTTGGTTCTCCATTTGATCTCAGGAGTAGTACATTATGTAAGGAAATATATTTGCTAACTCTGTTCTTCTCAATAACTTTGGTGCACTTTTTTAAGGCCAGAAAATGAGTGGAACTAATATTTAGTAGTCAACATTGTGTTTTATTTTCATCTCTTCAGATGGTGAGTGGTTCGTCCTCAATTTACCTGCGTTTATTTGAGGAACACCATTCCTCATCTATCCTATTCCTCACTGAGTTCACCTTCATTTATTTGTCTTCCTAGGTTTTCCTTCTTCATTTCTCATACGAGCTGTTTCTCTGCCACCCTTTCTTTCTACTTTTCCAGACCAGACTGAGTTTTAGTTCAAACTTTTAACCCACAATTTTCAATCTTTTTTTTTGAAGGGTCTTGAGACAGAAAGTCATATGAATATAGTTCTGTTCCCACAGGGTTTAAAGAATGTCACACCTGGCTTACATTGTCCCTTGCATTCCATCTGCACTGGAATGTGTGTGTTCGGCGTGTGTCTGCTCTTCTTAGAACATTTTACATTCATGAAATGTGTGCTCTACAAACACATACAGGTACAGTGGGGCCCAAAATCTGACAGCACTAGTGTAAATGCTTCTATTTTGTATTCTTTTCTAATTTAATAAAAAATTATTTTTTTTTATTAGAAGTTATATTACTCACAACAACCTGGTGAAAAATAGAAACTTATAAATATTTACATGAATTTGAGAGTTTCTTAGTACAACCCCAATTCAGAAAAAGTTGGGACAGTATGGAAAACGCTAATAAAACAATAAGGAGTAATTTGTAAGTGTATAAAGACAAGGTATAGTGTATAAAGACAAGGTGTTTGATGTTTTATCTAATCAACTGCATAGTTTTTTTTGTTTTTTTGTTTTTTTAAGATAAATGTTTATTTTGAAATTGATGCATGCAACATGTTCCAAAGTGTCAGTTAGGATTAATAATTGTGACAAATTGAAATAAGAAGGTGATGTGAAACAGGTGTGGCAATCGTCTAATCATAGTATATAAGGAGCCTCCAAAAAAAAAAAAACGCCTAGTCTTTCAAGAGCAAGGATGGGTCGAGGCTCTGCAATCCGCCAACAGATGCGACAGAGAATAATCCAACACTTTGAGAACAGCATTCCCCAAAGACAAATTGGTAGGATTTGGGGCATTTCACCTTCTACAGTGCACAATATAATTAAAAGATTCGAGGAATCTGATCACATCTCTGTGCATAAAGGGCGAGGCCGAAAATCACTTCAATCAGATACCTCAAAGGTCACTGTCTTAAAACCCTTCATGAGTCTTTAAGGGATATCCTGACATGGGCTCGGGAATACTTTGCTAAACCTTTGTCAGTCAACACCATTCGCCGCTGCATCCACAGATGCAAGTTAAGGCTTTACTACACAAAGCAGAAGCCATACATCAACACTGTCCAGAATTGCCACCAACTTCTCTGGGCTCGGTCTCATCTGAGATGGACAGTAGCACAGTGGAATCGTTTTTTGTGGTCCTGCGAGTCAACATTTCAAATAGTTTTTGGACAAAACAGCCATTGTGTTCTCCGGGCCAAAGAGGAAAAGGACCATCAAGCTGTTGTAAACCTCAGGTCCAAAAGCCAGCGTCTGTCATGGTATGGGGGTGTATCAGTGCCCCTGGCATGGGTAACTTGCACATCTGTGAGGGCAGCATTAATGCAGAAAGATATGTACACATTTTGGAGCAACATATGCTGCCATCCAGAGCAGGACAATACCAAACCACATTCTGCCCGGATTACAAGCGCATGGTTGCGTAAGCAGAGCATGTGGGTGCTGGCATGACCTGCTTGCGGTCCTTATCTGTCTCTGATTGAGTATGAGTGGCGCATTATGAAGCGTAAAATAAGGCAACGAAGGCCCTGTATAGTTGCACAGCTGAAGAAATGCATAATGGATGAATTCGGGAAAATTCAAAAAATAAATAAAATTCACAAAGTAAAACATCAGTGTGTTTCAATAAAGTACAGGGTGAATTGAAATTTCAAATGACTCTTTTTGTTTGTTTGTTGTTGGGTTTTTTGTTTTTTTGTTTTTTTTTGCATTTCCATACTGTCCCAACATTTCATACTTGGGGTTATATTTGGAATGTCCACTTTTTGCTTAATGACAGTATGGACTCCAAAGTTTGTGCAGAATCTTATGCTCAAATCCTTCATGTGTCGTCTGAACACGTGCTTCAATAGAAGAGATTAGGCATGTCAAAAATCTGACCTTCTGTACGAAGCAGTTAACATGCTCAATATTACAAATTGCTTACATTTAAATAGGGACCTAAAAATAGTGCAGAATATTAAAATTAAAATAAATAAGTAAACAAACAAACAGATTTTTAGTGTGGTCTCGGAATTTTAGACCCCACTTTATATAGAATGTATGTGATTAATTTGCTGTTAATGAAACATATTCAACGACCTCTGCCTCATCTGTTTCATTTTATTTATTCTCTACATTTTTATAAACATCCGATTTTAACCAATACAGTGTTGTGATGGTGTGTATTGCCTCATACATTTTCTGCTGTGTGTAATCTGTATGAACATTTCTTTTTACATTTTTTTATGTCTGCATTTTAGGTTCTGCTGCTATTGCACCCAAATCTCCATCTGGATTTAATAAAACCCATCCATCTGTCCATCTGGCCATTTTCAGTGGCCATAAAATTGATGACAACACTGTTGACATTAGTAATTCTTGCTGTAGTGGAAATGAAGGTTGGAAATAAAGGATATGCAGCTGTGTACAATACACTCAGAACTTTGGAACTGTATAGAATGAAGGTTTAGGGTCATTCCATCTCAAGTGGTCCAATGCAGGTTGCTCGACTGTTTTTAATTTTCCCTTTTTTTTCGTTTCTTTTTTTTTTTTGCATGATTATCTCTATGTACTGGCATTGCAAAATAACCAGGGTTTTTTATTTATTTATTTTTTATTTTATTTTTTTTTAAACTTGGTTTAACTTCAATGGCCATCTATGTGTCATGGCACATAACAAATTTTGGTTATACGGCTGTTTAAGAAAACCTGAATATCTCGGCTCAAGACGGTCCTAGCTCCTTGGAACAAAAACTGATCTTTAGTGTACAAGGTACGTACATTTCCTTACACTTATAACTTAAGTCCAAATGTAATGCTCAAGATTGTTCACAGTTCCATATTTACTGTCAATTTATAATAGAAGGGTTTGAGTCTCAGTCTTAATTTTTTTAGGGGGTATGGAGAACATTTCAGGTTTGAGTCTTCTTCTTCTTCTTTTTCTTGAAAGTGCTTTTTGCTTTTTTTTATTTTAAATTCCTCAATTTCTGCTGGGGGAGCAGATATGATCGTGAATTTTTCCCAGAAATAAGTCCTTATAGTAGCATTCTACTGTAAAAAATGTGAGTTGGAGGTAAACTCTGCAGGACAGTGGACCTTGAGGGCCAGATTTGAATAACTCATCTGATCTATCATGTTGGTACAGATGTACAATTTTTATGCATGAATAGATTTTATGCAAATATGGAATTACAGTGTTCAGGTGCTTTCCAAATGAACAGTGTCATAAACAGGGTTGGGAGGGTTACTTAAAAAAATATATTCTATTACAGTTACAAATTACTTCATAAAAATTTAATCAGTAATGTAATCCAAGTATCACAATATTAAAGTAATGTAATCTGATTTTTAATTTTTTTTTTATTACTTCAAGTCACATATGCAAATAAAGTCAAGAGAAAAGCAATATGAAAATACTTTTATTTAGAGTTTTCTAAAGCCTTAAACATGTTCAATGTTTGGATTTGTTTTTAAGAAAATAAATAAAAGATAACTGTCCCTGATGCAGATAACATTACATCACAAAAGCTAGGGTGGCCATATCCTGGTTTTCCAAAAAGAGGACACCTTTTTTCATGTCTTAATAGCATTCAAAACAGTGTTACTATAAATGCAGATTTTAATACACTGATTTTAGACACACTATTAGCCTCACATAAATATATATAAATTCCTAAATTCTTTTGAATCTTCATGGAATAAAATAAAATATTAGATGCCACGAGTGTACCTCCTGCCCCTTCTGCCATCATTTACACATTTGAATGTCCATGTAATACAAAGCAATGTGATAAGAAATTAAAAATGAGTCTTATATAGCCATGGGCATTGTTTCGACTCAGGACAGCTGTCATTTGCTGCTACGGTCAGGTGGGTTAAAGGAATGCACATATGCACACACATTTTGCAGTATTAGACCATAAACACATCATAATGAAACTAAAGCTGAATCCTGGACATTTTCTCAAATTTAGAAATCCCAGCCGGATGATTTTTTTTTAGGTCTGATAAAGAGGACGTATGGTCACCATAACAAAAGCATTTCAGAGAACGATTTCTGTTCATTTCTACCAAATTAACACATAATTTAATTGCACATGCACCAGGAGGTTGCTCATGTGAGCCACGACTGGCAAGAGAGAACCAAAACTATAATCAAGCAGCTGTCTATATTGTGTTATGTCAAAAGATTAATTTCTTTGCTTTTAAATGCAAAAAATCCTGATAGTAGTCCCATTTTTTACTAAATGTGCCTGTAATCTGTTTACTTGTTTTTGATGTAACTATAACAGATTACAATTACCATTTTTTTGTTTCCTGATTAGATAACGCCATTACATGTATTCCGTTACTCTCCAAGCCTGGTCATAAATAGAGCTGTGGTCTTGTTTCTCCTGTGATAAGAGCAGTAAGTGACTTCTGAGCTGTAGTCAGGTGCAAAATGTTTATATATGTCCATGTACCTTGTAATGTGCTCTAGAGATCGTTTTTTGTTCCAAGTAGCTAGAACCGTCCTAGATACTGAGGTTTCCAATATCTAGATATCCAACATTTGTTGTGTGCCACGACAAAGATGGCCGTCGTAGTTAAACCAAGTAAAATTTTTTAAAAATAAATAAATAAATAAGCAATGCCAATACATAGAGGTAAATAATTATAAAAAAAAATTTAAACGGTCAAGCAACCAACTCTGCAATTATTGGACCACTTGAGATGGAATGACCCTTTAAAGAAATTTGAATGTATGACTTATATGATGCCCAAGTTTTATTCATGCCTGCAAAGGAATTCTGACCAACACGACCCGCCCTGCGATATTTTCTGATTAATTTAGTTGTTTATATTTCTCACAATATAAACAAATTAGTTATATTTACTTATTATGCATGATTGGAAGAAGAAAATGTGTCACACATGCACCATATACATATGTATGCCCTCATGTTAATAAATGTGGTCTTTCTTTGACCCGTTTCATAAGTTTCATATCTGACTTGGCACTCCTGTCGGCATGATAGAGAAAAAAACATTCACTACTGTGATGTTTTAGTCCAGTGGATCCATAGCCTATCCCAGGAACACTGAGGGAGTCCTCACTGCAAAACACACACTACCTCCTGAACATTTAGCTGGACTGGCCCAAGTAACAGGAGCTCATTCAAGTCCAAGTCCACCCCATGGAATTTTTATTCTGCAGTGAGGGGTATTTGGAACCCTTTGCATGAGATGGAAATACACCCTGGATAGGACACCAGTCCATCACAGCACACACACACATTCAAACTCTCAACCCTCAGACCTAGGTACAAATTAGAGTAGTCAATTAATGGAGGGAAAAACTGAGAACCTGGAGAAAATCCATGTGTGCACAGGGAGAGCATGCACAGAAACTCCACAGTTACAGTAACCTGAGCTCAGGATTGAGCTCAGGTAACCTGGAGTTTTAGGACAGCAACACTACCCACTGTACCACGTTTTTCTCATTTTTATTTAAAATATCTGATTCACATGAGCTAATTACAAATCTCTGCAGAGCTGTGACCCTTAGCCAATGGTGTGTTTTGGCCACAGTCATGGTACATCTACCATAATGAGTGTGTGATTGAAGGTCCTCAATCCTGCAATGTACTGGGGCCACTGGCACCTTCTAATATCTTGTAGCCAACACAAGATGCTCATAGTAACTTTCCTCTGGAATTCACAAGAATTCCTGAATGCAGGGAGTCAGAAGTGCTCAGGTGATGTTTCATTAAATGAACCGATACTTACCATCTGGTGTGTGGTCAAAGCCAAGACCATAACAAGAGGGTATGCAGAGTATGTAGTGCATGGCTACTAGGGAGCCTGTGAAAATAACTTGGGTAGAAAAATGAGCACGGTATAAAAGTTTAAATAAATAAAAAAGTTAATCTCATAAATGTAATCAACTAAAATTGGTATTCAAAAATATTACTATATATATATATATATATATATATATATATATATATATATATATATATATATATATATATATATATATATATATATACATACACACAGTATCCCACAAAAGTGAGTACACCCCTCACATTTTTGTAAATATTTGATTATATCTTTTAATGTGACAACACTGAAGAAATGACACTTTGCTACAATGTTAAGTAGTGAGTGTACAGCTTGTGTGACAGTGTAAATTTGCTGTCCCCTCAAAATAACTCAACACACAGCCATTAATGTCTAAACCACTGGCAACAAAAGTGAGTAACCCCTAAGTGAAAATGTCCAAATTGGGCCCAAAGTATCAATATTTTGTGTGGCCACCTTTATTTTCCAGCACTGCCTTAACCCTCTTGGGCATGGAGTTCACCAGAGCTTCACAGGTTGCCACTGGAGTCCTCTTCCACTCCTCCATGACAACATCATGGAGCTGGTGGATGTTAGAGACCTTGTGCTCCTCCACCTTACGTTTGCGGATGCCCCACAGATGCTCAATAGGGTTTAGGTCTGGAGACATGCTTGGCCAGTCCATCACTTTTTACCCTCAACTTCTTTAGATAGGCAGTGGTCATCTTGGAGGTGTGTTTGGGGTCGTTATCATGCTGGAATAAGGGAGGGGATCATGCTCTGCTTCAGTATGTCACAGTACATGTTGGCATTCATGGTTCCCTCAATGAACTGTAGCTCCCCAGTGCCGGCAGCACTCATGCAGCCCCAGACCATGACACTCCCACCACCATGCTTGACTGTAGGCAAGACACACTTGTCTTTGTACTCCTCACCTGGTTGCCGCCACACATGCTTGACACCATCTGAACCAAATAAGTTTAACTTGGTCTCATCAGACCACAGGACATGGTTCCAGTAATCCATGTCCTTAGTCTGCTTGTCTTCAGCAAACTGTTTGTGGGCTTTCTTGTGCATCATCTTTAGAAGAGGCTTCCTTCTGGGACGACAGCCATGCAGACCAATTTGATGCAGTGTGCGGCGTATGGTCTGAGCACTGACAGGCTGACCCCCCACCCCTTCAACCTCTGCAGCAATGCTGGCAGCACTCATACGTCTATTTCCCAAACACAACCTCTGGATATGACACTGATCACGTGCACTCAATTTCTTTGGTCGATCATGGCAAGGCCTGTTCTGACAGTAACCTGTCCTGTTAAACCACTGCATGGTCTTGGCCACCGTGCTGCAGCTCAGTGTCAGGGTCTTGGACAATCTTCTTATAACCTATGCCATCTTTATGTAGAGCAACAGTTCTTTTTTTCAGATCCTCAGAGAGTTCTTTGCCATGAGGTGCCATGTTGAACTTCCAGTGACCAGTATGAGGGAGTGTGAGAGCGATGACACCAAATTTAACACACCTGCTCCCCATTCACACCTGAGACCTTGTAACACTAACAAGTCACATGACACCGGGGAGGGAAAATGGCTAATTGGGCCCAATTTGGACATTTTCACTTAGGGGTGTACTCACTTTTGTTGCCAGCGGTTTAGACATTAATGGCTGTGTATTGAGTTATTTTCAGGGGACAGCAAATTTACACTGTTACACAAGCTGTACACTCATTACTTTACATTGTAGCAAAGTGTCATTTCTTCAGTATTGTCACATGAAAAGATATAATCAAATATTTACAAAAATGTGAGGGCTGTACTCACTTCTGTGAGATACTGTGTGTGTGTGTATATATATGTATGTATGTATGTGTGTGTGTGTGTATATATATATATATATATATATATATATATATATATATATATATATATATATATATATATATATATATATATATATATATATATATATATATAAAATTCTCATAGTTAAGGGTATAAAGTAATAAGGGTTAGAAATATATTATGATCATAGTGTGTTGAGGATATTTAATTCACTGTAATATTATAATCTGTGGACAGGAAGTTCAATAGCCTACATGTGCTGGCTTCATGTACTTGGAAATATTCCAGAAGTGCTTCAGAGTAAAATCTTGTTGGGAGCAATGTATTTTTTGTATAAGCCAGTCAGGACTGACATTTCCACAATATGGCCAGAAAACACAGCAATGTCAACTCTCCTACACAACATCTGTGAGTCACGCCCGGGGTGAATTACAAAGTGCATGAGTGGCTGTGGCTTTCTGTGTATGCCACATCTTTTTAGTGAATAGGTTTCAGATCACATGTGACTGCTCTAGATCACACTTTATTCATAACGTTCTTGCAAACTGTAGTGATGAAATTACTAAAAATCTGCATACACTTGTTCTAAATCAATTTATTAGGCATGTCTAAACACAATCTTTGAGTCATAAAAGTTTTAAGTTTACTTAATAGTTGGTTGAGAAGCATGTGTTTGAAATACACAGACAAATCCTTCCAATTCTAAATATCGCTACAGTTCACATTTCCTCCTGATAGTTCTGATCCCTATGTGATAATTAAAAAATGTTGGCTGACTCTAGAAATCTGAAGTCCATTATCCAGCCATACTCCATACCGCTTATCCTACACAGGGTTGCGCAGAGCCTGGAGCCTATCCCAGGGAACTTAGAGGACTTGGAGGGAAGTCAGGGGCCACCCTGTTCGGGGTGCCAACCCATCGCAGAGCAGAATCGCACATACATTTACACACTATGGACAATTTGGAGATGCCAATCAGCCTACAGCTTTGGACTTGGGGAGGAAACCAAAGTACCTGGAGGAAACCCCCTGAAACACTGGGAGAACATGCACACTCCACACACACACACAGGGCAGAGGCAGAATTCGAACTCCCATCCCCTGAGGCTGATTTTTATTATTCTTATTATTATTTTAAATTTGTTTTCTCTACAATAAGCCTCTGAGGTGTCTGTTTCCTGACCTACGCTTTAGCCCAGCACCTTGTGCCAGATGTGTGCGGTTCCCATTAGTGCACTTCTTGGCTGCACTTCTTGGGCTGTGTGTTGTCCCAGTAGTTCCTGTAGGTTCTTGACAAATCCTTTCTTGATGGTCTGAAGAGTCTAACCCCACCACAGGCACAACTCTCGTCTTCCTCCCCACGTCCTACTGATCTCAATTTCCAGATCTTTATATTTGCTCAGCTTGTCAACTTCTTTGAACCTGATGTTGTTGCCATCTGGGATCGCTACATCAATCATCAATCAATCAATTGTTTCTCCTTCTTACAGTGGACCAGCAAATCAGGATGGTTTACTGGAATGGTACCGTCATTCTGTTTTGCCATGTCGCACATAATGGTGATGTCTTCAATAATTATTACTGCTTCAAGTGAGTGTTCATAACATATCTCAGGTGCTTGTTTGCCAAGCTCCTTTTAGCTCAACCACTGCAAATCGCTGGCTACCTTGTTGTGCCAGTTCATGTACTCAGTAGAAGCCAGCATTGTGCAACCAGCAGTGACATGACTGATCATCTCCTCCTTTTTTGCACATTCTGCATTTGCTTCAAGATACTTTGCTGGTGGTACCTGATGTTGAATGCCTGATCCTGTCCTGCTATAATCAGGCTTAAAGTCTCTCTCTTCAAACTGGAGATGCTCAGTCATGGCACACTAGCACTTTTATCAACAAGGCTCTAGTAGAACTGGCCATGCAGAGGCTTGTCTTTGAGTACTTAGATCTTCCCACCTTCACTGTTGATCTTGATCTTTGCTTCACTGAAGATAGGTCCACGGGCTGTACTGGTAAGTACATGCTCTTGATTTTTTTTGCCATTATTATAAGGGAGTACTTTGCTTTGCCTGGTGAACTGGTCTTGGTTTAGCCGCTCAAGAGAACAATGGCACTGTGTGCAGCTACAAGTTTGGTGAGTCCGCAGCCACCATTACGGCTCTTTATATGTAGTCGCTTAACATATGCTTTTGAATGGTGAAGCCCAGGCCTGATCAAGAGCTTCCTTGTCTTGGAGTCCCTATTTTCTATCTCAGATCTTCCAGTCAAGCACACCTGATGCAACTAATGAAGCCCTTGAGACAACACCTGTTTTGCATATCATTATAAGTTGCATTTTCAGTTGAATTTGGGGAAGCCACTTGAAGCATTCGTTGTGTTGAACTATTTCGATTACTTTTGTTTGATTTGTCATTGCAAACAGCTGAAAGTATGTAAATTTTGACAATAAACCTGATTTGCAACGGGGGTTGAATAATTTTGATTGCAACTATACATTATAGGTCTTGCACAATTCTGATATTTTGACACAGATCTGATTTGATTTTGCAGTAGGCTTGAACACTTTATACCAGTACCATCACTGTGGTTGAACATACTACAGTAGAGATCATTTTCTTAGCATTTCTATGAAATGTGTTAAAAGGTCATTATAACATCATATAAGACTCCTTACTGCTGCTCTGTCAAGCACCTCAATAATACTGTTAACTTCAGTCTCATGGCAATGTGGTTGAATGGTTGAACCTAAATATCAGGAATGCAGGAAAGCAATCGACATATCTGACATCAACTGGCTACATAAACGCGTTGTGATGGCTATGTGCTGCTTGCAACAGGTTTCAGTTATCGTACTCAAGCTCTTTTATTTGTCTCAAAACAAAATACAAGATAGAAGATTCTTTTATTGCCATACAACAGTGTTGGAGGTAATTTGGTTAGGTATCGCTCTACAATAAACAATAAACTAAACACAAAAGAAAACTAGATAAATGACTAACAAAACATAGCAATGATAATAATATCGGATTTTAGAGGAAAATTGGATGTGAGCATTGAGATGCAAGTCAAATGACCAGACAGGTGTGTTTTTCGGATTTAATGTAGAACCTCATTTGAATGTGGCCCATATTAGGTGAAAAAATCTGGCCCAATCTCTTTATACATATGCAGTAATATCCAAATTGTGATGGAAGTTAGCAAAGAAATTGGAATTGATTTGCAATGTTTGGAATATAAATGCAGCCTAAATGAACTCACCAAAGTGAATAATATTCTTCTATCTTCAGTTAGCCAAATTTACCAATTTAACGGGTGGGCTGTGTCTCAAACCACACACTATCATAATAAACTATATGTCAGGTGTTGGACTATTTTAACACAGTCTGCTATTTGGTGCTGTAATATACGGTTTTGCACATAACCTGACTTCCGTGTGCTCAGTCCGCGTCTGTCAGTAAGCTGTTTTCTGCTCTGGGATGCAAGGATCTATTTTTAGTTTTTATTTAGGAACAAGTCAGTGAGGTTGTGTGATTTCGGCTTGGCATCAAAACACCCGCAGTGCTTGTGTTCATACGGTAGGGAGGGTTATATTCCCACTTACGCATTTCCCTAATTCCCGGTAATTATTTTCAACTGGCACACATGTTTGAAAGCATCCTGTAGAGGTAGATTATACATGTGTATACCGTCAAAATCAAACAAACGACTTAGTCATTAAACACAATTAGATTTGAAATCGCTCACAGGAGTAGTAGCTGGAACATGATTTTGCTGTGAATATACATGATATCTAGCTTTTCTACATTTTTTCATATTTTTCACTTTGTTGGCTTGTTTTAGTTTTGGATAGCTCTGTGTACCTGCTTGATCTTGCAATTACATGTATGTTGTGATCATTGATCTGTATTTAAAAATGATATTTTGTAATGTATCATATATTGTATTTTTCTTTGAAATTAAGACAAATCAGCACAAAACAGTGAGCTCTCATTCGCTTTGGATAATAGACCTCAAACAATAAGCCTACATTCAGATGAACAAATGTAATAAAACTTCATGCATGAAACATGATTTTAGGGAAACCCTGAAGCACAAGTTTAAAAGAAAAATTAAAGAAAAAAAAAACCCCAGTGATATTATCTTGCTATTTTGGGCGCATTATATTGCTGAAAGAGACCACTGCCATTAGGGAATACTGTTGCCATGAAGGGGTGTACTTGGTCTGTAACAATGTTTAAGTAGGTGATACGTGTCAAAGTAGCATCCACATGAATGCCCAAGGTTTCCCAGCAGAACACTGCCCAGAGCATCTCACTGCTTACGCAGGCTTGCCTTCTTCCCATAGTGCATCTTGGTGCCATCACTTCCCCAGGTAAGCAACGCAAACTCACCTGGACATCCACACTGTGTAAAAGAAAACGTGATTCATCAGACCAGACCACCTTCTTCCATTGCTCCATGGTCCAGTTCTGATGCTCACAAGCCCATTGTAAGAGCTATAGGTGGTTGACAGGGGTCAGCATGGACACTCTGACCGGTTTGTGTCTATGTTGCTTCATACGCTGCAAGCTGCATTTCACTGTGTGTTCTGAGCCTTGGGCGCTCATAACCCTGTTGCTGGTTCACCAGTTGTCCTTCCTTGGAACACTTTTGGTAGGTACTAATCACTGCATACTGGGAACACCCCACAAAACCTGTTGTTTTGGAGATTACAATTTGGCGCTTGTAAAAGTTGATGGTGTTCATGAGAGAGGTCAATTGAGAATGGCCAGACTGGTTTGAGTTGACAGTTTTGGCCTGTTAATACAAATTAATCATTGCTTGACTGCTACATCCTATTTGAGTATTGTTGCTGATCACATGCATCCCTTCATAGCCACAATTTACCCATCTTCTAATGTCTACTTCCAGCATAGTACCATGTCACAAATCAAAAGTCGTCCCAAACTGGTTTCATGAACACGGCAAAGAGTTCTTCAGTGGTCTTCCCAGTCACCAGATCTGAATCCAATAGAACACTTTTGGGATGAGGTAGAAAAGGAGATTCACAACATGAAAGTGCAACTTAAACATCTGCAGAAATTGTGTGATGCAGTCATGTCTTCATGGACCAGAATCTCAAAGGAATGTTTCCAACATCTTGTGGAATTCATGCTATGAAGAATTTAAGCTGTTTTGAGAGCAAAGGGAAGCCCTACACGGTATTAATGTAGTGTTCTTAATAAATATAAAAAAGTTGATAGGTTAATACTAAATAAACGAGTCTTATTAATAGAGTTTGCTGTGTTAAATATTAATTTGAAACAAAGCGATAATATGTAGAAAAAATGAGTTGGGGATTCAATTTCCACTGCGGCTTGGGGGTTCGATTCCCACCGTGGTCCTCTGTGTGCACTGTTTGCATGTTCTCCCCGTGCTGCGGGGGTTTCCTCTGGGTTATCCGGTTTCCACCCCCCAGTCCAAAGACATGCATGGTAGGCTGATTCGCATTTCCAAAGTGTCCGTAGTGTATGAATGGGTGTTTGAATGTGTATGTGATTGTGCCCTGTGATGGATTGGCACCCTGTTCCGGGTGTACCCCGCCTTGTGCCAAATGCTCCCTGGGATAGGCTCCAGGTTCCCCGTGACACTGAAGGATAAAATGGTATAGAATTTGGATGGATTGATCTTGATATAATGAGTTATTAATTTGAAATGACATGATATTAATCCAAAAATTATAACAGCCTATATATATCTTTAAATAACAAATTACTAAGTCAAAATAATGAGATATTAATTTAAGGTGAAGACACAGCACTTCAACTTGCTGTTGAAGTGCCATGTTGAGCTTCCAAAAATGTTTTCTTATTGATCGATTGACATACTAAGTCAAAATCACATGTCTTGAAATAAAGTTAGTAAGTCAAAACAATTAGATATTACGTCGAAATAAGACACAGCACTTGGGCATTTCCCCCCACAACTTGTGTACACTGTGGAACATATTAACAAAACTATATATATATATATATATATATATATATATATATATATATATATATATATATATATATATATATATATATATATTATACACACACACACACACACACACACACACACTGATTGTGGACATAAAAAATCAGATTTTTCCTTGTACATTTTTAAAAAGTAAGAGTATACAATAATTCTCTAATAATGTCTATTTAATCAAATTCTCACCTCGTTCGCGCGCGTTCCTCACAAGTGGCCTGTTTCCATATAAGGACTTGGCCGGATGACGTATTGAGGGCTCGTGCTGTGTGATGTGGTGAAGGAGCCCGGGCGCGTAGCTCGTTATAATGGTGTGCGCGCGGACAGCGCGAGCACACACACACACACACACAGTCCGGCGGGAAAGGCGCGTGCAGCTGAATGAAACGGAACGCATGGAGCACGCGCAGGGACTTTGACAGTCGAACTTGGTGAAAATAACGGGACAAGCTGCGGAATTCTGCACACTGCATTATTGCTTATTGGTTACGAATAAAAGTTTGTGCTTGACACCAGGAGTGCAGCGATGCTGGCGCGTGAGGCTCGAGCGTCTTTCCGGGAGCTTTCTTCTCTAATCTCGGTTAGTCTAATCTTGTCTGATTTTCTTTGCGGAATCCTTGCTTTCAACTTGGATTTGGAGAATCCCGCTGTGTACAGTGGACCCGCAGGGAGTTACTTTGGATACTCCGTGGACTTTTACCAACCGACGCAGTACAGGAGCGCGTGAGTTACACAGAACTTCTGCATGCTATGTTCCAGTCATTTATATGCACTGGGTCGTTTTATTAATTGAAATGATGGATAACAATTGTATAGCACCTCGACTTAGTTAAGATGCATGCATCATAATGCATCATGCATCTAGGGTTAAACACTGAAATTAAGCATTCTGCATTCAAATCAAGAATGTCAGTTCTGCCTGAATTGGATGCATCATCATTTGTTTACTACAAAGCGCTGTGAGGCGGAGATGCAGCAACACTTTATTCCTGACTTCAGAGTCGTGTATCCTGCTTTCTGTCTAGCATTTATAGTCTTAAGTGAAGGTGCAGTTGGTGTTGCATGCTGGATGCTGGTCTAAGTGCGTGCAGTTTAATGGTCTCTCTCTCTCTCTCTCTCTCTCTCTCTCTCTCTCTCTCTCTCTCTCTCTCTCTCTCTCTCTCTCTCTCTCTGTCTGTGCAGTGTATCAGTGCTGGTCGGGGCTCCCAAAGCCAACACCACCCAGCCCGGGATTGTGGAGGGCGGTGCGGTTTATTACTGCTCCTGGCCTCCATCTGAGCAGGACTCATGCCGCGAGATCCCTTTCGATAAAGCAAGTGGGTACACAATTATGATCTTTTTTTTTTATCACCAAAGAAGGACACGATGTCATGTTTCTTGTATTGCAGCCTGTAGACTAATTAATGCATGCATGCATGCACGTATTTAGTTCATAGATCAAGGAGGATGCATCCAAAGTCACACTTCTCCATAGAATTGAATGCGCACATATAAAATTAACGTTTGTTTTCATTCAATCCTCCTGTTTTTTTTTCTTTGTTTTGTTTTTGTTTGTTGTTTTTTTGTGTGAGGCTTAGTTTATACACTTTCCGGCTCCGACAATAAAAAGATCAAACCCCACATCCAAGACTGAGTTGATTTCCTCGCATATGGTTTGGTTTAAACCGGGGGAGCAGAGTAATTACCACGCGCTGCCCGAGAAAGGCGCGTAACTTTAAATGTGGCGCAGTTGACATCCTGACGCACAAGGGGTCCTGCGCGCATGTTCCCGAACACGATGCTTTCACTATTTATATTTTACTCTTCGGCTCGAGTTATGCGATGCATTATGACTGTAGGTTTTACGCAGTGAAAACGCAATGGAGTCAAACGCAATGGCATTTTGGAAACGCAAGGTTCCATGAAAGAACGGCTTAAGCGCTGACGGAACTGTGAGGTCATGTTTAAATTGCGCTTGTCATGTGGGAAGCAGATGCCAGGATCGCTGTAGGCCAAATGCTGTTTGCGGTTTCTGAGCTGCTTTCTATGCATGTGACCTGTCAGACGTATTGTGCCGGTAAATGTGAGCTGTTGTAGAGGTAGGGTTGGTGTTGCCCTGTCTACACTGAAGAACTCTGAAGATTGTCTTTGCTATGTCTTATCATCCTCATATCTAGTTTCCTCATCCTAAATTGAAGGAAGCTACTAAAGGCGATTTAATCAGCAGAGATTTAAAAAATAAAAATAAAAACTTTAATGTCAGTGTGGGTCTACTGGATTGTTGCTTTGTGGGAAACAGCATGAATGTTAGCTACTTTTCAGGGTAAAGTAGCTAAGGCATGTTCAAAAAGTCAGCACAAACTAACCTGCATATTAACTGACTCCTTATGATCATGATCGTACAGCAGGTACTGTCAGTGCCGCATAGCTCCAGAATAATGTAGACAAAAAGAAGCAGTGGTACTGAGTAGTTGGTAGTTAGACATAATGGAAAAGGTTACGGATGGAATAACTCACTTTTAGTACTTGTAAATGCAGTTGAGAATAGAGTTTAAAGCAAAGAACAAAGAAGTGTGCTGTTGGAAAAAACAACAGGTCGTTGAAACAATGGTGATCAGTGATTGTTCATTGCGAAACAGTGGTGATCAGTGATTGTTAATTGCCATTGTGATACAGGGGTGATCAGTGATTGGTCAGTGCAAAACAGGTGATCAGGGATTTGTTATTGCAAAACAGTGGTGATCAGTGATTGTTCATTGTCATTGTGATACAGGTGTGATCAGTGATTGGTCATTGCAAAACAGTGGTGATCAGTGACTGGTCATTTGAGAAACAAATATTATGAGTGATTGGTCATTGCAAACGGATGATCAGTGGTTGGTCATCGGGGAAGGATGGTGATCAGTGATTGGTCATTGCGAAAAAAGTGATGATAATTGATTAGTCATTGGGGAACAACGGTGATCAGGGATTCGTTATCATGAAATAATGGTGATCAGTGATTAGTCGTTGCAAAAGAGTGGTATCAGTGATTGGTCATTGCGACACAGTGGTGAACGGCGATTAGTCTTGCGAACAGTGGTGATCAGTGATTGGTCAGTGTAAAACAGGGGTGATTAATCAAAGGTCATTGTGAAACATTGGTGATCAGTGATTGGTCATAGGGAACAATGGCTTGTACAACTGTCAGGCTCTGCACACTGTTGCTAAGTTGGCCAAACCTGCTTTTTCAACTCGCATAATCAGCAGCTGTGATGTGAGCTAGAGAGCTGTATTAAGTGCAGGACAGTCCTCACTATCCACTTAAAACTCGCTAGATTTTTTTCTTGTTTTAAGTAAAACCATTAAAGGGGTCTAAAAAAGTTAACATATCTATCAACAAAGCTGGTAATTTTCCACACCACATCAGTCTTTGTCTTATCACTTGAGGTAAAAGTCTTTCTGCCATTTAAACTTGAGACTCATTGTCGTCTCTGTACTCAACTGATCTCTGTTCATGCTAAAATCTGTGGAGAAATAGTTGCTCATTAATTCAGCTGGGTCTGTTGGCTAAATTTCTTGTTATTAATATCTTTCTTTTTCTTTTTTTGTAGATAATTTAAACATGTTATACTTTGTCTACATCATCTGTACCAAACATGATCTTTGCAGGCAGACCACCACTGTAACAACTGTACAATTATAACAATATTTTAGCAATTACTTTCATTGCAAGTAACATAATATGATAATCCAACACTGTTAACGACTGTTGTGAAAACAGATGTGGGGGGTTTTTTTTGGCTAAAAGTGAGTAACAGCCATTCACAAGTGATAATCTGGATTAAACAAGTTGACACTGTTTGAAAGCACTGACTGATGTGGAAGAGGATAGAACATCCTTTTAACTCCAATTTCTAATTCTCTATACGGTTAAAATGAATTATCGAATTGAATACATTATTACATTTATCCTTAAAAATGCAGACAATGACTTTTTCAGTCAAGGTTTTTGCCACTTTCAATGCATGCAGTTTTTGTGCACCCCCATTTCATAATTTCTGTTTTGTGTGTGGAAGAAAAAGCCTGTATCTGTTTACAGGTAATAAGCTGGAGTTATAGGTATATACACCGACTTGAAAGAAGTACTGGTGTATTATTTAGATGGGGGATAGAGTTGAAGAGGTGGGAAAAAGAGACAGACAGGAAGACAGCGAGGGGACATGGTGTTTAAAAAAAACACTTGGGGAATTAGTGGAACTCAGCCAAGAAGGTTGGCTCACATGGAGAGGTGTCTGCTTTTTATTAGACACCGAGAAACACTTTAGACACCCCCACCACCTCAGGCCTTTCTGCTTAGCCAACTCAAAGTGCATGCACACACATTATCAGATTCATTAGTCACGTTGTCGTGACCCCTGATCCCACCATGGCATCCAGACGTCGTTCGGGGGAAATTTAGATCTTTGGTCAACTTTGATAAATGACCAATGCGTTAAAGACAAAGCAAACTAAATTCATTTGATACACTGTAAACTACCACATACCTGATGAAGTCACTTGTTTGGTGTGCACACAGAGAGAGAGAGAGAGAGAGAGAGAGAGAGAGAGAGAGAGAGAGAGAGAGAGAGAGAGAAAGAAAGAGAGACTTACAAAGTGATGTATCTGGATCTTCTAGAGTTACACCAGACACATTCCATTGCTTTGAGTTTAAGAGGAAAACTCACTCTTCATCATTTCCACATTTGTAATGTCTTTAGGCATGTGCTGATATTAAATTTATGATAATTTCTACTAACTCACCATTGTTGATGATATCAAGGTTTTGTATTTCTAAAAAAATTGCTAGGCCATTAAATGGGACCTCAGCTCTCGGGGCACAATACTTTCAATGTACGTCATCATTTCTAGCGCATTTGACATTTAGATGATTCTACAGTTACATTTTGCCCTTAAATGAGTAACAGGATTAAAAGTAACAGGATTGTGTGTGTGTGTGTGTGTGTGTGTGTGTGTGTGTGTGTTTTTAACATTCATTACACATTATGTAGTTAAATAGAAACCATGCTAATAGTATGAAGATATTAACAACATTTAAATGATGTATCTATGATTCAAAGAGTGTAGGTTCAGGGACCTCACCACGTAATATCACAATATCTTTGAAAATCATCTTTGGAAATAACAGTTACTTTACATTTATACAGTTATAAATGTAATATCAGTGGGACACAAACGGCATCCCAATCATGGAATCACAGATTTGTTTACATTTAATTGCTTGCTAGCTTCTTGGTTTAGATAGTAACCCAACTATGACTTATATGGTTAGCTCTTGTATTGAAAAGAGTGTATTGGATGTATGCACAAGTTACATTTGTTGCGTTAATTTGGTAAATATAAGTATGGGAGTGGCTTCAGACGGGCAAACTGCAATCAGAAATATGAATTGTAATTAAAACAGGTCCTAGCTTTTTCAGCTTTAACATAGGGGTAGTGGTTGTGCTTTTGAAGTGTCTACACTAACAATACCATGTGTGTTATGTATATTACTATCAGCAGATACATGGGAAAGGTTGTGTCCTAGTTTCATAAAACTGATGTATTCTCCATACCGCACAAGCACCAAGCACCCAAATCTGAGTTAAATACCTGCATGGAGATATTTGTATACTTAAGGTCAGTATCCAGTCATGGTTCTGCTATATTAGTTGTTGCTGTCTCTGCATGTACCCCCAACCCCTCCCCCCCCAACCCCGGCCAATGTTGTTGTCTGCATCACTTAGTTTTAGCAAGAAGATCCACACACTGAAACTTGACCAAAAAAAATGCCGGTCAAAAAAGTCCAGAATGTTTTTTTTGCTAGCTAATTTAGCAAAATTAGTTGCCCCGAATGAAGGAAAAGAGTGTAAATGTGAGGGAGTACAACATTAGCTAGCAAGCATGTGAGTATGATAAATATGATAACTAGCTAGCTAATTTTCGACTTGCTCACATTTTGATTTGAAACATAATTTAAAACCATTTTTTTTAAAAACTGCACCCCTAGATATACATCAATAAACAGCTCAGTCCACTGTGTTTAATACACATGGGAAAACCTATGCTGAGTGGAAATTCTGACTTTTCATACAGGACGAGGATAAAAAAAAAAAAAAAGCACTAATCTTGTCTCTCATAACCTGTTGAACACAGTTAAACGGATGCACTGTGAATGCTTCCAGACATTACTCTAATACTAAGAAGATCTACATGTATGGACTCCAATAAGTTTGATACATAACACATTTCATTCTGGTTTATTTAAAGGTATTAATGAAATCGTCAGGTCCCATTATTCCAGAACTACAAGATGGTAATAACAGCGGAGTCCTCCAGCTTTTAAAAGCAGCTGACATTGTTTGGCTTGTATTTTGGAGTGTGTAGTAAAACAGGTCACTGAGCACTGAACTTTTAAATGAGCCCCTGCTGTTTGTTTATGCAGTTTGTTGAGGAGAAACCAGCAGAATGGGTTTAATTAACACATGAGGTATTGGGATGGTTGGCATGCATGTTTCTTGTCTGTGTTGGATGACAGCCTTGTTTTTAAAAAAAAAAAATTGGAATGTTTGGTGGTTTCAGGACTCTACTAGTGTAGTTTAGTGTAGTTTTTAACACAATTTCAGCCAGACATTTCCACATGCAATGACCATTACGGTCATTGAGGAACGTTTCCTACATTTTCATGACGTATTGGTCAAATTGAAGAGCATTTCCAGTAATAGACTGAGCCAATCATGAAGCAATAAGCACTATAGGATATCGTTAGTGGACTTTATACCACAGTGCTGTTAAATTTTCAATACTGGCTGGTCAGTAAGTGTTTATTCATTTTGTAATAGCAGCCCTGAAAGTAGTTCCGGCTGTAATTCAAATCACATGTTGATAGTGTTGCGCTCATTATCGTTCACATGGACTTGTATGGTGGATGTTTCGCATAATAAGCCTGATATTAAATGAATTAAAAAGCACTGTTATTTAACACAGTAAAAAGTCTAACCGTTGACACTGTGTAGCTTTCTATACGGAGATGTTTAACATTCACTGAAGGAGTCTCCAGTGTCTCTGCTTTGTAACAGTCTTCAGAGGACATTGCACTTGCATTTTCTCAGTAATATAACCGTTTTGTTTTTGTATTAATAGCTTCAGTAGAAATAGAAAATGAGAGGCTGGTGAGGGTACAAATGTTTATAGCTGCTATAATATAAGAGCTAACAGAAACTTGTCTCATGGATGTTTCATAATATTAAATAGAAATGGATAAAACTATAAAAGTGTGGTTCATCATTGATTAATACATTTAAAATGAAAATGTAACCGTGATTGACAAATCACTGTTTCATAAGAAGAATAAAATAAGCAGAATAAAAACTTCGAGACATTCCTATTAGTTAACTAATCAACTTTTGAGTGGTAACGGTAATTACGATTCTCATCGTTGATTATTTGAGTGCATGGCCTGTCATGTTTTATTCCTCGGCTTACGTAAGTCTGGATTTGGGTAAAGTCATAGTGGAGGTAGTCTAAATCCTATATCCTGTGTTTTGTGACTAATGAGTAATAGATGGATGTTTAGTATTTAATATGTCGTCCATCCATCCATCCATCATTTAATTCATCTGATTAGCTCTTATTACCCATCCATAAGCAGAGAAGGAGATATATCATCATATCATGCAATATTGCATTATACTGACCCAGACTTTTTCTCAGGACAGATTTGAGTTAATGTAAGGGACAGTGTAATAGGAGGACAGCGGGAGGAAGAGGAGGCAGATGAAAGATTAATGTTCTTGCATTTTAATGAAGTGTGGACTGTGCCATACTCGACTTTAACTAGAGCCATCTGTGTGACCCGAGGTCTGTCGTGGAACACACTGAACCCCCTACAGACACACACACAGACACACACACACACACACACACACACACACACACTTATCCAGAGACTCTATGGTTAACAACAATCTTTCATTAATGTACAGTAATCTGGCGAATAGAAAAATGTTGCATTTTTATAGGAATTGTTATGAAATGAGGACTTTTCTGTTACATGCCCAAAATTGGCCAAAATTTTTTGTCCTTAGTGTTCTTACTATTAAGAAACGTTCCAAAGGCTAGAATGCATAGAATCTGTTCAGGCATGAGTTCTTGGTAGTCATTATTTATGTGTTGCAGTCATATGGTGTGGACAACGGACCATAATGTACTGTGAGCCTATCTCAGCTAGAACACCATTCATACTGTTACTTTATTAATGTTGTATCTATCTACTAATTAGGTTAGCTATTTATATATCTTTATATATACACCAACTGCTAATTAGGAGATTCGGTAGATCTCTGTTCATGCTATTCATTTACTTTCTGTAAATCACTTGTGAAAGAGCAAAGTTTCTCTTTTCTAGCCATATTGTAGTTACACGGTATCAATGTATACTTGACAACAATTGGTTTGTCACTTTTTTACCCCATTTTGTTCCAAGTTGGTCATAGCCAATTGACACCTTGTTCTAGCTTGCTCTTTTCTATCACGAGAGCAATTTTGTCTCTCTTGGACTCCTGGTATCATCAGGATTTGTCTGTGAGCTCCCAACATCAAGCTACTACAGCCAGCTTTACACTGAATTGTTACATAGAATTATTTTATTGATGTACAAAATCTCATATTGTGAAAGTATTCTTTTGGTGAGAAGAGATAAGCAGTCTAGAATGCGTAATGTGACATGCTCACAGGTGACTCAAAGATTAACTGCAACCAAGGCAAGACAGCCAGTGACAAAGTTCCAGAAGTGACAGAAACTTTTAATTATAATCTCAGAGCATGCTACGATGCTTGTCTAAAAAGACACCAATAGGAGGATGGCATGGGATGATTCAACAGTGATGGGGGCGCTAGCTACAAATATTTGATC
Organism: Ictalurus punctatus; assembly: GCF_001660625.3. NCBI lineage: Eukaryota > Metazoa > Chordata > Actinopteri > Siluriformes > Ictaluridae > Ictalurus > Ictalurus punctatus. Next base: position 14,601,916 of record NC_030438.2, read on the forward strand.
AAGCAATCATTTTAAATACTGACTTACTCACATTAATTAATATAATGTTACAGCCTAATATATTATAACCCCTTGTATAGTGAGTTGAAAAGTTACCATGCATGGTAATGGACAGGGTGAAAAAAATTACGTCAAGCTCACTTTGAAGAATGGGGCATTTCAGTTACAAACAACTCAACACTTCTTTTCATCATGTTTTAAAACATTATCTCTACACACAACATTGCTACTATTATACAGAGGAATTGTTTCTGTTTATGCGACTCCATTTTCTGCCCAAACTCCGGATATAGTTATTTTCTTTAATGGCAGGTTTATCGTTAGATCTTTATAATACACTGTAATTTGGTATGGAGAACATGTTATTGGAGAGTTTGTTACAGAATTTTATATAGTATAGTAATAATCTTAAAGCACTATTTAAGAAAAAAAGCTATAATCACGGTCTAAATCTAACAGATGTTGTGTATTTATTAGTAGTGGAGATATACTAATAAATATACAGTATGTATGCATTGTGGGTTTTTTTTCAGTTTTTATATCAATTCTTTATTTATTTGTTCATTTTACCCACTCATTATCTCTTTCTCTTTCCCAGATAACAGGATGGTTAAGGTGAATGGGACGCGGGAGCCGTTGGAGTTCAAATCCCACCAGTGGTTTGGAGCTACTGTCCGAACACACAGGGGTAAAGTAGTGGTGAGTGTTCCTGAAAGATCTAGCCCTATGAATGGCCCTAACGAGGCTCCATCAGTCATGCTAATAGGCAATGAATTACTTTAGGTCTCCTTAGATGGAAACTGGTTAGACTTTGTGTTTTCCATTCCATCAATACGCATTCGAAAGCTGGTGGTTTGTGAGATTAAGGCACATGTGGTTGGATGTTAAATCGTGCCTAAGATATGCATAGTTGCGCAGTTATGAAGAGGAAAAGAAGATTTACGGAGTGGGGAAACGCTGCTCTATCTTCAAGCTGTTGAGGGTTTCTTGGCAATGTAAGCACGTGGTTGATCTACCAGTTATTAAATCCATCGCTAGGTAAATAGCCTAGATTACTGTTCAGATTACAGTGACAGTTTTATGTGGGAGAATATTTGTAATGCCATATGTGATATTACGAAGACATGATTAGAAACAAGGAGGTGTTCATGGTGTAGGACGGATGTGGAATACAACCTTACAAAGAGAGCAGAAAAGATGGAAGCGTGGTTTATAAAATACAGTACAGAAATGGAATATTTTTATTGTATAGTGTATGTTTAGGACATTTTATCAAGATATATAAGAGCGAAAAAACATGGCCGGCCTTTGTCAATTAAGCTGTCTAGGGTGATTGTGTGTCTATTTCTAGAAATCAACAAAATAAATAAATATTCCGGGGTACCAACACCGTAGCATTTACTTTTTTCGACCCTTTGCTACAGTAGTGTATCAGTAGACATCTGAAAACTACGCATTTCTGTTTTCTCGGATTAAAAAATGCAGCCAGAGCAAACGTGAATATAATTCCCCAGACAGAAATTTATCTTTTTCTCTCTATGTCTGCCAGAATTATTGTTAAACAGTGAAAATGCTTCTATTTTGCATTCTTTTCATAGTAAAATAGCCCTGTTGTGTGTGTGTGTGTGTGTGTGTGTGTGTGGGTGGGTGGGTGGGTGGGTGTGTGGGTGGGTGTCTGCACCCGCAGGCCTGTGCACCTCTGTATCACTGGCGAACAGTAAAGATCAGCGGTGAGATGGATCCAGTGGGCACGTGCTATGTTGCTGTGCAGAACTTCAGTGCCTATGCAGAGTATTCACCTTGCAGAACAAGTGAGTCGGACACACACACACACACACTGTGTATACAGTGTCTTGCATAAGTATTCACCCCCCTTGAATGTTTCCACATTTTGTAGCATTACAACCTATAAAGGAAATGGATTTAGTTGCAATTATATTTCATGAATTTACACAAAATAGTCCATAATATTGAAGTGTAGGAAAAACTAGACAGCTTGAAAAATGCATAGTAAATAGATAAATCAACAAATAAACAACTAAATAACAAACTAAATAAATAATCAGATAGATAGATAGATAGATAGATAGATCGATAGATAGATAAAACCTTAACTTATATAAATAAATAAATAAATATAATAAAATTGTGTATACATACACTCTCTTGTTCTTTTATTTAAATTTGCTTAGACACATGGACATATTTTGAGTAGTTTTATTTAAATGAACGTAAATGTAATAAAATGTCATGCATTAATTTATGTAATTTGAATGTATTTACTGAAATGCAGGTATATGTTTCATGTGGCTTAGCGATTCCAAAAAAATCAGTTAATATTTCTCAACAGAAAGGCGTTCACCTTATTGTCAGTGTCATTAACCAGTCATGGGTGCCTGTGAGCTAATGCATTTCCTCTGGAGTGTGTTCAGTCATCCTGTGGGGTAGCACATGTAGCAGTTCAAAAAGATGCGGTGCCTTCACGCGTCTCGGAGGAAGCATGTGTTACCTTCCCCAGTTTGTAGCTCTCGTGTGATAGACGTGAGCTTTCTAACGATTGGGAATTGGCAAATGACTATTTTCCTGAATAAAGCTGTTCATAAAGCATCCATGAATATTCCTTATAAATTAAACATCCTTCAAATGAATCATGAGGCATTTAAACTCGCATGTAACATATTTCCAATGTACAAGTGTGCGCCATTTGTGGTATAACTCTTAGAAGCCACAATAAACCGACACATTCGTACTGGTTCTCATACCACATCACTAGGCCTGATGCCAAGGCAGTTTTGTGCCTGTGACTAAACAGCAATCAAAGCAGTGCATAGTGTTTGTTTAGATGTAATTTCCTGCCGGCTCCTGTGCTTTGATGGGTTGAGAAGATTGGGGTGATATGGTGATATTGTCATGGTATTTGAAGACATATAATGACACACCCACCAGCAAAGCAATGCTATTACATGAAGAGCAAAAATCATTCAAACTATTATTTTGAAAGACGTTATTAAAGAAAGAAAGAAAGAATTGGTCAAAATTGATGTAATGGGCTAATTTACAAATAATAGCTAAGACTTATGTAGTTTTATCTGGATACTGTAACACCAGTGGTTGTTGTAATATAATACTCTGAGTATGATTGGTGTTGATAAATGTTTTATAGAAATATGAAAGCAATATGTTAAGAATATTGTGGCCCAATGTCCTGAAAAGTAATATTTATACCACAGCACTGTTGAATGCTCTTGTGGAATTCACTTCCTGATAGCAATATGTTCACAAGTTGTTGACGTTTTTCATTATCACAGAAGTGTAGTCAGAAGTCAATGCTAAGTGTAGTTACACTATATTTAGCTAAACAAATTTAGTTTTTCATACTCGTCTGAGGTAAATATTGATATTCGTCATAGTTTCGTCTTGTTTTCGTCTTGTTTTCGTCTTAGGTTTTCCATTACATTGGCTGTATTGATTAAATAAAGTGGTACATCCTTGCTAGCTGGAGTATTAGCCACGTTTCTGTTAATAATGAGGCGTCTCAGTTGGAACTTTGATAACAATTTTATTGTTAAGCCATTTCAAAAGCAAAAATCTGAGTTCAAATTTAATGCTTTGATTCGGGAATCATCACACCACACACGCTTCGACTACATGAAGCAGTATTTGTGTGTGATGCTCTGGGAGCTTACTTAAAGACTCACCCACTTCATAAAGAACCAATCTGTCAGTATAATTCCTTTAGCAGCTACTCAGTCCTAGCAGAGCAGTGTTTGCTTGGCAGTATACATCTGTAATGACTTCAGAAAGGGAATTAGTGGATGATATATAAGCCTCTAATGACTATTAAGTCCTCTTGACTCTCTGATAAACACTGTGAAGTGGCTGCCTGGCAGGTTGTTACAGCAACAGTGCCAAGGCAAAGAGCTCAGTGTTTACTTCACCAGCTCTGCTAGGTTTATGATATTCACACGCTTGACAGCTCGCTTAGCAGTAAAATACCTACAAAGTATGGGGGTTATTTCAAGACAAATGTCATCATCTTCTGTGAATATTATTGAATAAACTCACTGACTGCGATTTACATTTTTTACAATAAATTTATTACCAGCTTGTTGTTTTTTTTTGTTTTTTTTAACCATATAAGCATTTATTTGAATGGCACCATTATTACAATGAAATGCAGAAACTGAAGGAATAAATATCATAACCTTAGAATGATATGGTTCAATCTGAAAATTCTGAGATTTTACGATATCGTTCCATAACGTTTTTTTTGACCCTTATAACATCTTCTGTAAGCTTCTAGCCCATGTATACCAGCTGGCCCTTGATTGTGCTTTAATCAACATTTCAGGAACTTAAAATGATGTTATAAGCTTATAACATGATTAAGAATAGAGGAACTAATTAAGCTCCTCGGATGTCTGGTGAAATTATTACTACGATTTGCTACTGCATTATGTAAAAATAATGATGATGTTTTTGGTGCAGATAATCCGGACCCTGAAGGACAGGGCTTCTGTCAGGCTGGCTTCAGTGTGGAATTCACTAAGGTAACTGCTCCGTCATTACTCCACTTTGTGTATGTAAGGCATGTGCTGATAAGATTTTATATGATATACTGCAATATTCAACACAAATGATATTATTTCAGACACTTCAGAAAACATCACGCAAGAGGGCAAATCCATAGCTGAATTTAAAAAAAGGGCCAAGGTCAAAACTAGAAAGCTAACAAGAGAAGAAGCTATAAAGCTGGGAGCAAATGGGAAGGAATTACACAGACTAGTAGGGAAGAATAATTCTAAGTGACTATGAGTTACCACCTTGAAGTTGATTATTTCCCTATTATAACATGTCCTGAAGTATTTATCCCTCTCATACCACAGCAGTTTTCCACTGATTACAATTCTACATTTATTAATGAATGACACTTCAGAAGTTTAACTGTTTATAGTTACATTTAATGTTACAGAACTTTATAACAACTATAAACAGTCATTCTCTCATCAGGCGCTCTTTTTTTAATAAGTTAAGAAGACAGTTAAAGTAGCCTTCCATGTTACTGAGAAACCAGAAAGTGCCAAGTCTTTTACTGCATCTCATTTCACCTACTAATACTATGCACAAAAAGTATGTACTCTTTTTTATGAAGAAAAAGTAAATACATTTGAGTGTGTAGCAAAATAGTATGCAAGCTTAAAAAAAATAAATAAAGCCTTATATTTATGTTTATTGATTGCCAGAGGATATTCCCATTGTTAAATGTAGCAAGCTAATAAAAAAACAATATTGCAGACAACTTACTCAAGCCCTTTTTGGTCAAAAGAAGCTATAGGATCATCAGAAAATTATATCCCCTTCACACGGTACACCTGAATAAACCTATAAATGATATAAATGCCCAGTTCAGCCATGAAACTCTGTCTGAGCACTGATCGGCTCCCTCGATGCCACGCCACAGCCTCGCTTCTCCGCCCACGTAACCCTTATAATCCCAACCAACCTACAACCTATACGTGCCACTATCCTTTGCAGCAGGAGCATGCTTCTCTTCTTTCTATGTCTGTATATGACTATCAGAGCAAGTAGCAGCAGCGTATCAAATCTAGTCCGCCTACCAAACCTATTTACACTCCATCCCCATCTACAAAAGCTCACAATTTCGCTCTTTATTGAGAAAGTCCGCTTTATCCCTTCTTTCCTCCCATCTCTTCCTCGCTGCGTCCTCTCTGTATCATGAGAACAATATAACAAATGTATTGAAAAGGTTAAGGAGCAAAAGGAAAAAAAAGGAGAAGGAGAGAGATGGATAAATCATTCTGACCTCTGACCTCCTCCTAAAGCAGGAAGAGGCCTCCTTTCCTTCAATGTCTTTCTCTTGTCCTTGCCATCTCCCTTTTCTTAATATAACTATATTTTCTTTTGTGCGTATGTAGACAAATTGTACGTCTCTCTTCCTGTCTTCAGTGATGCATATTTATTCACTCTCCTGTTAGTCTGTCGTCAGTGTGTGTCAGCGCTAACATAGTCCAGATGCACACACACATCATTTTAACCTTCACACATAAGTAATGTCAATGCATTTGCCCCATCCTTCACCCCAAATTAGCAGCTGGGACACCCAGATGGGCTGTACAGAGCCTTAAAACACTATTTTCTCATAAAACACACATACTTTTTTGACTCATTTCAAATGAGATTGTTGAGGTGAATCAGTTTACCAGTTAGGACATGAGATGGACACGTTGGAGATGTAGGGAGTTTCATGGGCAGGTACTCAGATGCTACACAGTCTGTACACACACATACACTAAACAATAGACTGTGGCATGCTCGATTGGTATTAAGGGGCCCAATGCAATGCAAGAAAACATTCCTCACAAATAACACCACCGGCACCATCCTGAAATTTTAAGACAAGGCTATACAGGTCCATGGATTCTTACTCTTGGCACCAAATTCTCAAAGTCGCAGCAGAATTCAAGATTAGGTGACATTTTTCCAATATTTGTCTATCCAGATTTCTTGAGCCTGTGCCCACTGTAGATTCAGATTCCTGTTCTTCACTGATGGAAATGGAACCCCATGTGGTCTTCGGCTCTTTTCATGTAAAACTTTATTATTCAGTAACTATGTAAAGAGTACAAAAATCAATAATAATGGGGTGGTGTGATTCCATTACCACACTGAAATGGATTATTTTCCTTTAAATATTTTCCTATAAATACCCCCTGGAGTGATTTATTACTTATAACACAGCAAGTTGCCAATGTTTACAATTTTTCATTTATTAAAGAATGACACATTGTACTTTTTTTTTATCAATTTCTAGTTACTTGTAATGTTGTGGAACGTCCATGAAGCAAGTTACTTCCTGTTATCACTTATGTTATAGCAGCTATAAAGCAGTTGTTTCCTCCCCAGCCTCTCTGTTTTCCTCTGTTTGATTTAATAAGAGAAAACGAATGTAGATTACACATTACAGAGAAATTATAAATAAGAGAACTTAAAGTGCATCTACTGGAGATTCCTTCCAAAAACGTTAAATAAACACCTCCTCACAGAAAACATCACAATATCAACAATTCCACATGGTTTTTAACCTATTTATGTGGAGCATCCTCCATACAACATACATGCGTGTATGTATATACCTGAATATACACACCTTCTGACCAGTCAGAAGTGAGAATTCAACATCGCTGTCATATAGCATGACTTATTCAATAACTACAATGAAACTAATAGTGAAGTTGCTAGTGTTATGGTACTTGAGCCTGTCTTGATTTTGAGTCTGGTCTTGAGACCACAAATCAGTGGTCTCGGTCTTATCATATACCCGGGTGGAATTTTACTCTATCAAAATAGTATCATACAAGTATTAGTAATGCACAGCTGTATTTGGTCTCAGGAAAGTTCTATGAGGCAAAACGACATCTTGTATTTAATGCATTTTATTTACCTGCTGTGTGCTTAGATCAAAGGAAATGTGCTTTGATTTGCAAATCTTTACATGTGCTATACTGTTTCCTGTTGCATTCCTTTTAATAAAACAAAAACCTAGCAATTATGCTTTATGTAAGAAAAAAAAAAGTATGCTTTATGTAGCAATAATATTAAGTAGGATTACACTGCAGCACTTGCTAGAAGATTGGGTTATCCTTAACATGTCATATGTACTGTATGTCCTGTGTACTTATTTGTACAAAATGATAATCCCATACTCAGTCTTGGTTCGGACTCCATTGGCTATGGTCTTGGTCTTGACTCGGTATTGGCTAATACGGTTTTGAACCCAACACTATTGTCTGTAGTTATAAGAGTGTGAGGAGTATCTGAGTATAGCGGGTTTAAAGGGTTAATTATAACCAAATATCTGATTGTGTACACTCATGTATACCCAAGCATTGTAAAGTTACACAATTACATACTGTAGATAGAATGTTCATTTTGATACTTTCTCTACCATTATAATCAGTGATGCATTTATTAAACTTAACCATGCAGAGCTCTAACAATATTAATGCATTTTCCACACACCAGGTTGTGAAGTATGAAGCACTTTGAGAACAGTTTTCTTTTCAGCCATGTGAAGGCTTGTAAATTACTTTCTTGAACAATGTCCAGTGTAGTTTTATAAAAATCTGGAAATATATTTTCATGATGGATTTATGGATTTAAAATCTATATTTTTTTGACACGTTTAATAAAATATAGGTTGAGTATTGCTTTCCTCATTCAGATTTTTTAATTCAGATATTTACATTTCTTCATTTTTTTCCTTGTATGTCCTCAGGACGGGACATTAGTACTAGGAGGACCAGGGAGCTTCTACTGGCAAGGTAAGACAATATATTTTTTTTCTGTCAATTATACCTCCATCCATTTGTTGAGTCCATCAAATCCATAATCAGTCTCTATGGACAAAAAGCTATTCAAAATTGATTCAAGGGAATCCTAGAATTCAGATCTTTGCCAAAATAATGGAAAAATCCTGCTGCTTGCCCTGTAGAGCAGAACTGGAAAGATATTTAGAACAATGTGTCAATATCCTGTGACATTTATTAGCACAGCAGTCCAAGTGAATTTTGGTTGCGTTCCCAATTTCATCACTCCTGCTGCTCGACCAATCAGAAACTGACTTATGAGTCAAGTCACAGAGTTGTGTTTCTTCACAGTGAATGCATGAATGATGATTAGAAATGGGCTGTGGGAATACAGTAGCTAACTGTAGGACTTAAACTAGCAAAAAGAGCTTAGCTTTATGGTCAATATGCTCTGAGGATTTATGCTTTAATGACAGGCCGCTGATGGACAATGCTTGTATTTCTTTCATTACTTAAGCCTTTAGTTCCACTTAATCCACCATAAGAAGACAGATGTGTATATAGAGTATGTATAGCGTTTCTATAACCTTGAACTGTAATAGTTTTTATGTGAGGGTTGCTATAAGGAAGGTGTCTGCTTTTGACAGCACAAGAATGTGACACCGGTCAGGATTTCGTAACAGCGTCTAACTAAGTCAGAACAATATGGCCTGTGCGTGTATGTGTGCGAGTGTGTGCATGCATGTTTGTTTGTACAATGATAAATACAAATTGTTGGATAATTGCAGCCATGTGTGTGTGAACAGATGCATGTAAATGAAGCCGATCCACAGGCCCCCCACATTTCTCGCGCTATCATCAGTTATATGTATGAGAGAGAACAAGAACTGGAACATGGAATTACAATACATTTTTAAACTCTTAATGTTTCCAATCATTAAACTATTATGAGAAGATGCCAGCTCTTCTTCTTCTGCCTCATCCGGGTTCATAAAGGTTAATGCTCACACATTAGTTCATTGCATTCATTTCACAAATTCCAGAAAATTATTATCAGGAATTATTTGGCCTACCAACCAAGCACAATTAATTCAATGTAAACAAAACATGATTATAGTTGAAATGACTCAGCAAAGACTCAGCAATGGAATCAGCAAAGGTTAGACACAACATCCCAGAATGCAATGCAGCAATATGACGCAGTTGCATTAACTTACAGAAGAGACTTGGATCGGCTAGTTAGTGATCTGTGAGATCTATGAGACTGGTGTTGACAGCGGTATTGGCATGAAAGGTGAAGCTTTAAAAGTAGATCTGTTTGAGCAGAGTCTACAGAACTGAGGAAGTGAGATAGCTACAATAGACAACCTAAAGGACTAAAGCACCGCTGCATTGCTTTCTTCAGGTAGAGCTGAAGCAAGGGCTAAATTCCACTCAGGAATGGCATAGCGGGTAATGTAAGAAACTATTAGCCAAAGTAAAAAAAATACACCAACATGTTGATGAAAGAAGTTTAGGCTAGAAAAGTCAAATCAAAGTCACATTTAATTACAAAATAAACCTTGGATCACATATTAATTATAAAGATCAATCTAAGTTGTTAACGGTGGATTTTTCCTTTAATGGCTGAGCCACTACTGTCCACAAATAATTACTGCACTGTGATAGTTGGAGGTATATTGCTGTAAGTAAATTAATATAGCAATCTATCCTGTCTACCTTAATATATTACTGAATCCTGTTTATAACAGTGTTTATAAAATTGGATTTTCCCTGAAACAAAGATGAACGTAAACCCACTTAAGCCCTAGTTTCTCTTATGGTTTCTGTGTCTCACGGGATAGATTTGAGGTAAGATGCTGTCCATTTGGTTTAAAGAAATCACAAACTATTGCCATTTTAAAAAATCTATTGGATTAAAATCACTATCAAGCATATACCAAATAAATTAAATGTTTATTATCGATGTTTATTCCATCCATACTTGAGATTTATACACATGGTTGCCTTCTGGTCAAATCAACAAGTTATGATCAATAACTTTTAACTAGTAATACAATGGGGTTTCTACTGTAAAGACAGCAAAGCCAATAGTGCAATTAGATCTATATATCCAAAAACATTTTATGTCTAATTGTCATCTTTGCTTCAGTGGACAATTTCACTTGAATACTGTTCCTAAGAACTGCTGCTATAATCATAAAGACTGTCCTGTGCTCATTCCAGGATGTATACTCATACTGATCATGCTTTCAGCACACTTACTTATGACTGACTTTACAGTGTACATTTGTAGCGGTTTTCTTTTCTTCCTTAAGTTATTATAGGGATTCTGGATTTCTGTAAAGCTGTTTTGTGACAATATCTACTGTTAAGCATGTTATACAAATGAAACCGAATTGAATTGGAATTGAATGTTGTATGTTGTAGTATATGTACTATTGAAACTATTGCAATAATGTAAACTATTATAGTAATCAAGTGATCTTATATAAAATTACTCATAATATGAGGGATTTTTTTGGCCTAAACAGTACAGTTAAGCATAACCTATGTCCACTGTGTAAACCCATTCTCGCCCTTGAAATATTTTATCATTTGACCACTGTTCTTACTCACACACTTAATTTTGTTGACACTTTGAAGTCTGCCCCTGACCTCTTCTCCATGCTCCGGCCATCCATCCTGACCTGAACTCTGCATCTCTGGCTTTTTAAAGAGGTGCTTGCCCCATGGAGAATGAAACAACAGAAATATGAGCTGCAAGATGGAGGGTGTTTACCTCCTCCACGATAGTGTGTGCACTGTAACACACTGTGTATTTTATTTTAATGGTATTTTCCTAATAGTTTCTATGAGGCTTGAACTCATAAATCATCATAACTGTTTGAAATTCTTTACAAATTGCTTAAAGTGCTTGTAAACATATTATAAACTTGAACACTATCATATAATGCTTTAGTAACGTGCAATAATTATTATAAGGTGAACCTAAAGGTATTGCCAGAGTTACATATAACAAGGTAAAGTCCCTTATGATGAACTGTAACATGTTTACAATGCTTTAAGGAATTTAGAAAGCTTATAAATAATGTCTGTTATGAACTATTATGAGCCTAGTTATAAACTTTATGAGTATATAAAGTATTTTTTTTATACTAGTGTGGACTATACTAACAATGGACACATATGAGCGCTTTCCTTAAGCCTAGAGCACATGACACATTTTTAGCCCCGATTTCCAAGTCACCGAATCATTTTGGGGGAATCATCACCAATCGGTCCGCCCTCTGATATTTTCAAGAATGTTTGATTTTCTCGGTGATGAATCATTTAGAGTCCGAGAGGAAATCAAATTCATCTGCTGTCATGCGCAGCAGATCCCTGAATCCTGTTTATCATATATTTTGTGGGAGGGCAAGGACAATATATAAGAACAATAATTTTGCTTTGACAAGAAATGATTTGGCATGTCATGTCATACCCAAGTGGCTGCAAAACACCAAAAAAAAAACATGATTCCTGGCAATGCACTGTATAAAAATAGCTACTTTTTTGCACTGTACCTCTGGTTCTCTTTGCAGAGCAATCAATCTTCTCCACTACATGTCTACCCAAACCATATTTCCTCTACAGTTTCCTCTTATTTCACTTTTCTTGTTTTCATCAAAAATAGTAACAATGCCACAAAGGCTCTCTTATTAATTTTGTCAGGTTATCTCCAGGGGAACACTTCATTTGCGAACTCTTGTGTAGTGTACACACTCCTACTTCCACCAAACACCTGAATGCGAGTGATTAAAATCTGTAACGCGATCCTCAGTTTTTAAATTAGTGTAAAATGCACTCAGCTTTACTATCCTTGTGAGGATATTTTAGGGACCGGCCAAATGTCCCCACAAGGTCAAAACTTTCAGATATTCCTATCCTTGTGGGGACATTTGTTCCTATAAAACATGCACACACACACACACACACACACACACACACACACTTAAAGAGATTAATGATGGGGTCCCAGGACAGCCTGCAGCTTTACTAATAAAAGAGAATAATGAGTTTGTATAACCTTTAGAGGAGGAGGGTAATGTAATCTCTCTCTATCTCCCAGCGCAAATACAGATTCTTTCTTTACTTTAAAGAACGGTTTGGCCAAAAATAAAATTTGCACAATGTTCTCTACCCCCACAAATGTAGCCAATTAGAAATGTCTTTGGTGTCCAGAGTGAGTTTTTTTTTTTTTTTTTTAGTTTTACACTAAGTAAAAAAAAGCTGTACATGACTAAATAGTCACACACCAACTTCAGACCATATCGAGTTGTTCAGGGTTTTAAATAGGCTTGCTCATTTGGTTCTAGCACTGTATGACACACTGTTATCTGTAAGAAGTACATACAGTCATGTGAAAAATAAGTACACCCCATGGAAATTGTTGGCTTTTTTGACATATTCGGACAAGCAAACATTCGATCCTCTTTGAAACAGCGCATATTAATAAAGTCGATACACTTTTGTAGCAATTTTCACAATTTCAGTTAACAAAAAACAGTCACATGGAATAAGTAAGTACACCCCTACATTCACCTTCAAATCCATAAAATTAGAATCAGGTGTATATGATTGGGTGCCAGTGATTAGAACCTGCTCAGGGAGTGCAGGTGGAACCGGTTTTATTTATACCCCTCTCATGTCTAGTGTCTGGTGTTCCCTGTGTTACTGAGGTGTGTGGTGTCATCATGCCAAGATCTAAAGAGATCTATAAGGCCTTCAGAACAAAGGTTGTGGATGCCTGTGGGTCTGGCAAGGGATTTAAAAAGATCTCCAAATTATTTTAAATTCATCATAAGGAATCACTGTAAGGAAAATAATCTATAAATGGCGCAGATTTCAAACGACTTTGTCATTTTGTCCAGGACCGGCCCGTTCCAGCAAATTCAGCCTGAGAGCAGACCTTCTGATGCAAAAAGAAGTCTTGGGGTGTACTTATTTTTTCACATGCCTGTATAAGTATTTTAAACAACAGCATCTTCAACAACATCTTCAAGCCTGAATCTCCGGCATTATGCTGCGTTCAACTAAAACTCAGAGCTCCGTAACTATAGCTTGCTTCAACTTGGAATTCCTACTCAGAAATTAAGGAAGGTTTTCTCAACCCCGACTTCAGCAAGTGACTTCAAATCAACATGGCTGCTCACATCATCAACAGTAAACAAAGTAGCACTTCTTTACTTTGAACCAAGTTAAGCTGTATATACTAGTATTTACTTTAGTTTTTATCAATGTACATAATATTATAAAACTGATGATACAGTTGGCTGTTTTGAGAAGGTTACATCGCTCATCACAGTTAGCTGGCTAGATTGCTACTAGATAGATACCCGATAGCTATATATGCTAAATATGCCAGATAGCAACAAAAGATGAACATGGAGGTGCCAGTGGGTTTTTGTTTGAGTTTTTTTGGTTTTGCTTTGTTTTTTTTTTTTGTTTTTTTTAACACTTTGTAGCTCGAAAGGTGCAATGGTTGAAAAATGACCACTTCTGAGGTAAGCTTAACTCAGCATTAGCCACATGTAGGAGGTGTGAACCAGAGCAAACATGTAAACTAGACAAAACAATCATTTGTGAATCATGTTCACATAAGTAGTTTTAGTCACATGCACACAGAGCTGCATATACTATGTGTACATGGTTGCACTCTTCTGTACGTAATATATTAACTCATAGTGTGTGCGTGTGTGCGTGTGTGTGTGCATGTGCGTGTGTAGGTCAAGTGATCACAGCAGGAGTAGCGGAAATCTTGAATGGCTACTCTTTGAAGGCAATTCTCCGAAAGGTGCAGGGAGAGAAACAGACATCAGCCGCCTCAGACGTCTATGACGACAGCTACCTGGGTAATAGAGGGCTCTGTGTGTGTGGTTTTGTGTGTGTCACTGTGTGTGTGGTTTATAATTGGTTGCCATATGGTGTAGCAATGATTTTGCATCTTTTTAATGATGTGATGACAACAGTTCCAGTTCTGATCGTTGTTACTCAGTGATTACAGTTTTAAGCCTGTAAGCTTGAATTACATGGTTTTCTATTCCATGGGATTTTTTTATTTATTTAATTACATGGGTTTCTAAAACAAGCGTAAATAATGTTAACCTGAATGTAACTGCAATTTTAATATAAATGTGAAACTGTCTAATTATGATACAAAATGTATCTAATTGTTGAACCCAGTGGAACAGATCTGAGTCCTGTATGTGAAAAGTTCAGGACCAAAAAAAATACATGCACAAGATGTTTAATATTTATATAGTTAGATTAAACCCTTGAAATTAATCTATGATCAGAAGGGGTGCCAATACTTTTCAACAATGAAAGGGATTCCTGAATATAACGATTGAGAACCCTGTAGACCAGATTTTGAAAGCTATAACTGAACCTGCTGTGTGTGAGTGTGTGTGTGTGAGTATGTGTGAGTGTGTGTGTGTGTGTGTGTGTGTCTGTGTGTGTGTGTGTGTGTGTGTGTGTGTGTGTGTGTGTGTGTGTGTTACTCACTCTCTTTCTTTTCCTTCTGTCCATCAGGATACTCTGTAGCTGTGGGAGAGTTCACTGGTGATTCACAGCAAGGTGAAAATTCTCTCCATTTGTCTGTCACACACACACACACACACACACACACACACACACACACACACACACGTTTGTTATTGTAGTAAAGTTCATAGTCGAGTTAGACGTAGCTGCAAGGAGCATTTTAGAAGAAATGTTTGTTTCCTGTTTCCCCAAATTTAGTCCCTTAGCCAAGACATAATAGTGTGTGTGTGTGTGTGTGTGTGTGTGTGTGTGTGTGTGTGTGTGTGGCAGGCTCTGTGGGTGGTAGAATTAGGGCTTCATTGACTTGTGTTCCGCTTTTGTAATGCTGCAGCCCAAATTATAGAGCACTTCCTCAGCCAATCAAAGCCAGACTTTCACCAGACATCAAACACGTACTGTCACATCTACTGTCACAGACACACACAGACTGACTCACACACTAACTCACATGCACACTCCTTTCCTATCACTGAATTCATGCATCAGCACTCAGTCTCTCAGTCTTTTAGCCGGTCTCTCACTTTGTCTGTCTATGTGTCTGTCTCACTCTCGGAAATATTTATATGAGAATGAGTGACTATCCACACCTCACTGTTGGGTGTGTGTGTGTGTGTGTGTGTGTGTGTGTGTGTGTGTGTGTGTGTGTGTGTGTGTGTGTGTGTCAGTCCAATCTCTGAGTATTGAGGAGTCTGATGGCTTGGGGGACGAAGCTGTTACACAGTCTGGTTGTGAGGATCGAATGCTTCGGTACCTTTTTCCAGACGGCAGGAGGGTGAAGAGTGTGTGGGAGGGGTGTGTGCGGTCATCCACAATGCTGGTGTCTTTGTAGATGCAGCGTGTGGTGTAAAAGTCTATGATAGAGGGAAGAGAGACCCCAGTAATCTTCTCAGCTGTCCTCACTATCCGCTACAGAGTCTTGAGAACCGATAAGGTGCAACTTCTGAACCAGGCAGTGATGCAGCTGCTCAGGATGCTCTCAATAGATCCTCTGTCGAATTTGGTGAGGATGAGGGTTGGGAGATGGGCTTTTTTCAGCCTTCGCAGTAAGTAGAGATGCTGCTGGGCTTTCTTGGCTATGGAGCTGGTGTTGAGGAACCAGGTGAGGTTCTCCATCAGGTGAACACCAAGGAATTTTGTGTTCTTGACGATCACCACGGAGGAGCTGTTGATGTTCAGCGGAGAGTGGTCACTCCGTGCTCTCCTGAAGTCAACAATCATCTCTTTCATTTTGTCCACATTCAGAGACAGGTTGTTAGCCGGTGCACCACCGCCTCTCTGTATGCTGAGTCGTCGTTCTTGCTGATGAAACCCACTACGGTTGTGTCATCGGAGAACTTGATGATGTGATTGGAGCTGTGCATCAGCAGAGTGAACAGCAGTGCACTGCCAATCACACAGCCCTGAGGGGCCCCGGGCTCAGTGTGGTGGTGCTGGAGATGCTGTTCCCGATCCGAACTGACTGAGGTCTCCCAGTCAGGAAGTCCAGGATCCAGTTGCAAATGGAGGTGTTCAGACCCAGTAGGTTCAGCTTTCCAATCAGGTATTGAATGCTGAACTGAAGTCGATGAACATCATTCGAACGTAGGTAGGCAGGACACTAAAGACTTCTTCGGCACAGGGATAATAGTGGTAACCTTGAAGTACATTGGAACGATGGAGCTGCTCAGAGAGATGTTGAAGATGTCAGTGAGAACATCTGCCATCTGTGTGTGTGTATGTGTGTGTGTGTTAAAAAGACTCAAAGTTCTGTTCCACGAGAAATTCACACCAGTAGGTTGTACATATTCTACGTTTTTTTCCACAAAAAAACCTCTCAAGTGTAGAAAGCTATGGCATATGTGTCAGTTTCTCAAGTTTGTGTTTGTGTTCTATATATTTATCTAAGCGACTGTTTTCTCTGCAGAATTGGTAGCAGGAGTTCCACGAGGAGCGCAGAACTTCGGTTATGTAAGCACAAACTACACTATTTGTTTCTCTCATGTTTCGTTTCTCGCTCTGTCTCTTGCTCTGATTATCCTTCTGTCACAGGAGTCAGAGGTCAGTTCAACCAGACAGGAAAGGGCAGACACAGATAAGGGTGTGGGGATGAAAAAGGAAGTGCGTGAAGATGTGTGTGATATGAGTTATTTGCTCAAGGAAGGCAGTGATGCACCAACAATGGTTAGAAAATACCATAGCATCTAATTACGTGTGGTGTCATGAACTTTGGTTTGAATGTTGATGAGGACAGTGTGTGAGGATTTCAAGCCTTCCATATGGAGAAATACAGCATGTTAGGGTCGGCGTGTGTTTCTAGGTAAGTGTTTCTAGGTAAGACCCTGCTTCACCTCATCTGGATGTTATTTTAGCTTTTATTAAGGAATTCCCAGGCTGGACTGTACTATCAGGGGTTTGGGGAGGGGTGCCCTTTACTAGATCTGATTTAGATTCCATCATAGGCAGTCAGGAAAACTAGCTTCAGTTTTATTAAATGTCTGTTCGTAGCGTTTGTTCCTGTAATTGTTTTATTTTGATGTAACATTTAAGAAGATATCATACAAAGTGTTACGTATACATTGTTTACATTACATCACTATAAGTCTGGATGTGGATGGATCATAACCATGACGTTTTACGTTTAAGTTAATCAGATTCTCTTTTTTTTAGGTTGCTGTGATAAACTCCACAGATCTCACCCTCATTCAGAATTTTACTGGAGAGCAGGTCAGTTCATACCATCTATCATATGTATGGTCCAAAAGCCTGCTACCAGAAATGTATTAATTAGCTGTGAAAAACTAATACTGTTATGAATAATCGGTCCGTACAGAACTGCGCAGAGCTTTGTGTGATTGCTGCGGCCAAAAATGCTCGATTTTGCTGCTGCTTTTTTCTAAATTTGCGATGGAACCTGCGGAGTTTTTGTGCTTTTTTTTGCTTAAAAAAAAAGCGTTTTGGCCCAAATCTCTGGAGAATCTGCGGTATTTTCAAAAAATTGCAAGCTCCTCCAAATATTGCGGTGTTCGCTTGATTTTGCGTTCATTTCTGCAATCGCAAAATCCTGGAGGGACTGAACAATACGCATATATCGAAAATGCAAAAACTATGTGATTTGTTTTAGAAAAGTGACTGAGATTATGACACTTTATGTTTGAGTCTACTTTGTCTGAGAAGAAAAACTAAAGGGAAAAAACTTGTGTCTCAGTTATGCTCTAGGAAGCATTTAATTTTGCTGCCTTCCTTTGTCTTCATTTGTCCCTATAGAGGGAAACATCCCTGGTCTCTTCCAGGATGACCCCTCTATGTTTAAGTTTATATGAACCACAATCTGTAGTTTGGGCTGTGTAATCATTAAGGAATATCACATACAAGTGCTATACAGGTGACAAACATTTACAAGTGCTGACACTGGAGACTCCTTCCAAAAAATGTTAACCATACATCTTACAGAAAGCTGAACAAGATCTCTGAATATACACCACATTTTTTATTCTGTTTCCTATAAGGCTTTGGTTATGTGGACCGTCGACAATACAAGTTCCTGTGAATTAGCTGTTACTATAGAAACAATAATGTATTAGAAGGAGTGCATTAATATATAAACAGTGATTAATGGGCTTTTAAAGATTAAATAAAGCAATATAAGGGTTTTTGTTGTTGGTATCCACATTGTCTTATTTGTGGTTAACAAACGTTTTAAAGAGGATTATTTTGGACTTTTGTGAAACCGAATGCAACAACACCACCACCAGCAGTTGTCAGAAAAGCACACAGAAGGATATGAAGAGAGGCGGTGGGTGTAACGAACCCAGTGGAGTAGACTCACACAGCCAATCAGAGATACGCCCGTTCAATTTGAGCTCCAATTGGCTATATTCTTGCAGCCTGTTTTGCTGACATTTACGTTATGTCATCACTAGGTGTGTTATTCCACGTAGACAGTGGAAACACACAGTGATTTGCCAACAATTAAAGTATTTAATTTATTAATGAATGATAAGTTGCTCACAGGTCTTAGATTCAGACTTTTGAACTTTTATTATTTATTTTTTTTACTTTTCTGCTCCCTAAAAGTTATTAAAATTATTTTATTAATACCTTTAATGCATCCTGTGCTGTGACATACTATAACATATATCCCTTTTTGCTAAATATAAATTGTGTAACTAGGCTCTTCCACTGAGGAAATTTGATTTTAGGTAACACAAGGTTTTTGTTTTTTTTAAATAGATGGCTTCATATTTTGGATACACTGTGGCAGTGACGGACATTAATGGAGACGGGTAAGTTTCCTACAAAAGCTGAACAAAACACAACACAACTAGAGAAGGACAAAGAGTCGATTCACACAGGCTGACCTACTGTACAAAGGTGTGACAGATCATCAGCATGACTCCAGTGAAATTAGACACAGTTACTGGATGATTTAATTTGGATTTGGAATAGAAACATGCATGTATTGTGTTACTGGGTATGTGCAGATTTCATATATATTTTATTAACTTTGTAGCCTGAAGATCTGATTGATCTAATTCATGAGATATAATTAGGTTTGGAGTTAACGCTGTGGATTTGTTTAGTTTGGGTCATTAGGAGTCTGAATGCACACTGAGTAAAATTATCGAGTAACACCAAAACCTCCCCCCTACTTTGGTCACTTGCCAATTCCCACCCACTACCAAGCTCTTCTTGTCTCAGCTCTTATATCTTCATCTTGTCTGTTAATGTTTTTTTTTCCCCCATTTGTCTCTTCTTTTCTTTTTTCCTCACTATTGACTTTTGTGCAGTCTCTCAGCATTTTTATTCCCTCTCATCTTTTCTTGTACCTTGTTTCTATTCCTCTCTTGTATTTTCTCATCTCATCTCATCTCATCTCATGTCTTCTTGTCTCAATATGAGTCTTGTCTTGCCTATTGTCAGCTTTTCATTTTTCATCTCTTTCTATTTCTGATTGTATCTTCATTGACCTGCTTCTCCATTATTGCTTCTCATTTCGATTTTCTTTTCTCAAATTTGTTGCTTGTCATCTTTGCTTTTTTTTCCTGGTCATCTTGTCTCACATAGTCTTGTGTTGTTTCTTCCCTTGTTGCTTGTAATCTTTGTCTCTTTACATCTCTTATTCTTTCCTCCTGTCTGTTCTCTTCTCTACTCTTCTCTTTTTTGCT
Source organism: Ictalurus punctatus (assembly GCF_001660625.3). NCBI lineage: Eukaryota > Metazoa > Chordata > Actinopteri > Siluriformes > Ictaluridae > Ictalurus > Ictalurus punctatus. The sequence continues at coordinate 14,621,972 of NC_030438.2, forward strand.
TTTCGTCTAGTCTCTTCTCTTCTAATCTCTTTATGTAATTTTTCTTCTCTTCTCTTCTCTCGTTTCTTTGCTTTTCTTCTAGTTTCTTCTCTTCTGGTCTCTTTGTGTCTTTTTTTCCTCTCTTTTCTTCTTTGCTTTTCTTCTAGTCTCTTCTCTTCTAGTCTGTATAATTCTCAATTTCCACCTCTTCCTGTTGTCTCATCTCTTCTCTTCACACCACATTTACCCTATCATCCTTCTTTCCTTCTTTTCTGTCTCTTACATTATGTGGAGTAGAGCCACTTTGCTCCCTGTGCTCTCTTCCTGTGTTGAGTCTTTGACGTTCTCACTGGGCTTTGTGGACAGACATGGCTGATTACCCTGCGGTCGGCTCTCATCTCTCTTTAGATAGAAGCTTGAAATGTAGCGTAGTAGTGTTCGCATTTACAATTTCCCTAACTTTAACCCAATCCCTGTGTTTATGCCATAACGCTGTGTTTTTACTCACACTAACATACCCAAGAGCATACAGTGCCAAGCACAAAAGCCACTAAACAGGAAGTCAAGATGAAGAGTATGCTGAGTGTTCAGACGTCTTGTAATGACAGCCAAGGAAATGGACAATTTGCTAAAAAAAAAATGTTTTAAATCTTAGTGTAAATAGAAAAGGCACGTGTTTGTTTTTACTTTGGTATCACACTTTAATCAGGGTGGAATGTCACACTGTTTGGTTGGGACGTAACCCACAACAATAGTCAGATGTGGTTCAGTAGTTTCATTCGTTCAACTTCAGCTTTGGAACATGAGATGTGGAAAAAATATTGCTTTGGTTTATGGCATCAGTCCTGGTTACTCTCACAATCTCTTCAAAAGTGCAGCAATGTTTGGCATGCCTCCACTTGAACATAAATAACCTAAAGCTGTTTTTCAGCTTTTCTAATATCAGATCTCCAAAATACACATGATTTGCTAGCGTCATTTATTTCACTGGTTATTTTATATAGCTGATGTCTCGATTCAGGATGATGAGTTTTTGATACTGCACTCTTTGTTTTATTACTGTCATTTCCTCCTAGGAATGTATTCAACCAAGTTTGCGTGTGTGTGTGTGTGTGTTCAGGGAATGATAGGCTGGTCTCTGCATGTGTATGTTTGGTGTAAAGCAATGCCACTATCTGTATCTGTACAGTGCTCTAAATATTTGTATCTGTATCTGTATTCGGATTTTAACCCAAAGTGAGCATGGATAAAACTAGAAAGGGTTTTATTTGTTTGTTGGAAATAATATAAACACTGTGTTAAAAAAAAAAAATGTAGAAATGCCAGCACTTCTGGCTCTGACAGTTCACTCTAGTTCATAATTGGTTTCAGCTAGAGATGGATTATTTGTTCTTTTAAGCATGAAGCTATTAGTTTTTCTTTGTACCTGCCTGCAGTATATTCTAATGAATTTAACTGGAACAATTTCCTAAATTATAAACAAACTTGTAGCCTAATTATTAATTAGTATGGCTGTAGGACTGATGTCCCGTCTCGAGACGTTTTCTCTATTGAATTGTCTGTATTGATATTTATCTGATACTGTTGTATCTGATTTTTATCGGATTTGTACTTGGACTTGTTTTGGTCCTGGGCATTGCTCTTGCTAAATATGGTCTTGGCCTTTTGAGTCATATATAAAATATAATGTTCATGTTGTATTCTAGTGGTAACCCAACTATATGCCAACAGTGGTTGGGATTCTAGGTTATTCTCAAGAGATTTTGCGAATTTGATGAGGCATATGTGTATATGGTCTGACTTTCATTTCATTTGGACTCAATCTTGATCTCAATCCCTTTTTGACTGGGTCTTGACTCGATCTTGGCTAGTCCTGATCTTGGACTTGACAATAATGGTCTTGACTACAACCCTACTAATTACTCGTTTACTGATACGGACAAATGAATGAACACTCCAACTCGTGCTCATGTAAATGAATGTGGGTTTTTTATCTTTTAATTTATTTATTAATTTTCATATGATTCATATTCATCTGATTCATATTCATGTGATTCATATTCATGTTATTCATTTACATGTGATTCATTTACATGTGATTAATTTTCATGTGATTCATTTACTGATTTGCTTCTCTTTAAATACAGTTTTAGACTATTATATTACAAAGGTCTTTCCAGATTATTACTTGCCACACTGTATGAGATACAGTAAAATTGCCTGAATTCTATAATGAATGTGGGGGGTTTTTCCTCGCATGAAAGTGCATCCGTAATTATACTTTATTTTCACCATGTGTTGTGTATCTGATGCAAATCTGGAGGGTTAAAGGCGGAGTCCAATAGATGGCACGCCAAAGCCAAAACATCTCAGTTCATCTGCTTTCTTCGTCGAAGTATAATGTTTAGCAATTTCAAGCACACCGATGTTAAACACACTGAAGGCCGTTTCTCTTCAAAATGTTCTGCTGTTGGACTTTTTAGTAGGTTTGTGGGTTTGAGGGTTTTTTTTTTTATTCAAACCATAACTGTACTAGGAAAACCATTAGAGTTAGTACTCAAAATGGTCTATAATTGTACATAAGTATACAATTTGAGACACAATGCTAGTTCATTTATTCAGATACGGTCCCAGTGTCAAATGGACCTATTCTGCTTCCACATCACACCACATCACATGGTTGCTTCTGCATCACACAGACACTCTGAATTAATTTCTGAGGACTTGCACAAGCGACGCAATGCACAAATGCACAACGCACAATGCACAAATGACTACAGCTTACATGCAGCAGCGATCTTGCGTACGTACGTGTGGTTAACAGCAAGTATAAATCAGCCAAATGTCCCACTCACATGACTTTCAGATTTAGTGATTTTGTGGCCTTCATTTCAGTTTTTTAACATCGATATTTAAATGTTCAGCATATTTTATTTAGTATTAATAATTAAAAATATATATGATTTGGATTTTAGGGGTTCTTGGCTTCGGGGAGCCCACCTTTACCTTGTGCTAAGTCCGCCCCTGTGGGCTCCCTGTCCTATTGCACACTACTAGTCTCAACCAGATGCCCTGCGATCCTTTTTGGAAAGCTTTCTCAACAAAATAATTCTCCTTCTATTCGTATCTGTGAAGAACATTTATTCAATATAATGATTAATGTATTGGTATTTTCGTTTACATTCCTAGTTTGTGTCATTGGAATCCCTCATAATCACAATCCATTTTGAATCTAAATTGCTTCTTTATCTTTTCTAATGTGTGTCTGTAGGTTGGATGATGTTCTGGTCGGAGCGCCCCTGTATATGGATCGGGAGTTTGAGAGTAAGCCACGAGAGGTGGGCCGGGTTTACCTCTACCTACAGGAGGACACACTCCTCTTCTCACCTCCCATAACACTCACCGGTGTACACCTGTTTGGACGCTACGGTAGCGCCATCGCTCCTCTTGGAGACATCAATCAGGACGGATACCTGGGTAAGCGTACGTGTGTGTGGGTGTGTTTCTATTTTTGGCTGTTTTCGGTGGTCTCGCATGTCAAAAGGCAATAGCTCTTTCTACTCCTCCACATTTCCTGATCTCAGGCCATGTTTAGTCTTGGGCGAGGAGGAAATCCTATTCTAATGCTAAACTCAATCAGGATTTAGGAGTTCAGCTAGTGACCCAGCAACCCTGTCACTTGTTTCCTGTTAGGAGTTGCATGACCTGCTCTAACGCGTGTGTGTGTGTGTGTGTGTGTGTGTGTGTGTGTGTGTGTGTGTGTGTGTGTGTGTGTGTGAGAACTAGTTTCACTGCCCGTGTGGAAACCAAATGTCCCATAAAATGACAGAATAAACAAGACATTTTATACCCTGTGGGAATGAAAGTATGTTTCTATGAATAGATAATAGAGATTACGTGTAGTAATAACAAATGTGTGTGTACTTGTGAGAGTGTGTATATACAAGTCTGTTTTTACTGTGCAGATGTGTGATAAAGACCTTCTGTTGCCGAGTTCAGAGTGTCCTTAGTTTTCACATTTGTTTTCGCTGTCCACAGTGGCACACTGTGTCCTAATCTGAGTTGCAATTATAAATTCCATCAAAGTCATTTTAGCTCTTAACGATACCAAAAGAGACTTTTATTCAAATTAAGCAGTGTGCAACATGTTAGTAATTAATCCAATGTTGAGACAAGGTGTAAAGTATTGCTACATAATGTTAGAACACTCAAAAGAAGTATTGTTTAGACATATTTACTTAAATAATGCTGACTGTACTTTGCTTGAAACAAATTTTCAGAACAAACTCTTCAGTGGAGTCTCAGAACCAGATCTTAGCCAGGAAGTGGTTGCTATCATTCTTCCTACTTCTTCAACTTGACTCTGAATAATATCTTGTGAAAGCACAGGGCTGGAAAAAGTATTGAGAATTACATTTAAGTGAAAGTGTGCCAAAGTTTAACTCAATTAACTGTGGAAGTATACAGTTTAAAATGTACTCAAGTAAAAATAAAAATAAAACTTTTAAATCTACTCAAGGATTTAAAAAAGAAAGTAAATGTTGAAATTATTAAGTGATGAAATTAAATGTTTGATGTGAAAAGTTGTATTACTTATCTAAAACATATTTAACTTTTATTATTTTAAAGCAACAACAGCATTTTGCCTGGAAACATTATTCAAGCTCTGTACGTTTGCTGGTCATATGCATGACTAACACTGTGTAGTTTGCTAATGAAGTAATCAGATGTAAAATATCCTCGAAATAATCAATATTAAACCATTAGCTAGAATTTGACTGAATGTCTAGCCAGTTTATGTTCACTACCGGAATCTGTGCTAGTCTATGACATTAGCAAAGAAAACAGGCTAACTTAGTTAAATATACACTCACCGTCCAGTTTTAATAGGAACACCTGTACTCCTGCTCATTTGTGCAGTTATCCATTCAGTCAATATTGTGGCAGCAGCACGATACATAAAATCCTGCAGATACAGGTCAAGAGCTTCAGCTAATGTTCACATCAAATATCTGAATGTGGGGAAAAGTGTGATCTCTGTGTTTTTAACCGTGGCTTGGTTGTTGGTACTAGATGGGTTTGAGTATTTGAGAGTATTTCAGTATTTCGGTTTGAGTATTTCCAAAACTGTTGATTTCCTGGGAATTTCACACACGACAGTCTGTAGAGTTTACACAGAATGGAGCGAAAAACAAAAAACATTGAGTGAGCGACAGGATGGAAAATGGCAAGATTGGTTCAAACTGCCAGGAAGGATATACAGTAGTAACTCATATAATCACTCTTTATATCTGTGGTGAGCAGAAAAGCATCTCAGCATACACAACACATTAACCTTGTGGTGAATGGGCTGCAGTAGCAGAAGACCACATCAGGTTCCACTCCTGTCAGCCAAGAACAAGAGTCTGAGGCTATCATGGGCATTTGAAGACTGTCCAGTTTCAATGAACCTGTGCCCATGATTGGCTGATTAGATAATTGCATGAATGTACAGTTGTTCCTAAAATCTGCAAAACTTACCCCAACATGCGTTTTCAAATAAGATGGAGTTCACCACATATTACATGAGTCTTTGCTCTAGTGTAATGAAACATTTTCCTGAGCTCTGGTGGCTTATCCATATTCAAACACACGTTTATAGCTATAGCGCTAACTACATTGTGTAGCATGAGAAGGTCACCACAATTGACGTATTAACACAATTTTGTTTCTCGTTTCTACTTTGATGAATTTGATTGGATGCTAAACTAAGCCCATTTAATTGATATATAGCGCATAGTCATTGGCTGGACAAGAGAAAAAGAGACCTTCAAGATTTGTGACAAGTACAACGAAGGTCTAAATAAGGAGTAAAAAAACAGATTTTTCTTGAAAATTTAGTAAGAAGACGAGAATTCCATTTCAGTAATACTCAAGTAAAGTATAAATATGCCAAAATAATGCTTAAGTATCATAGTAAAGTATAATTAAAATTAGATTTTAGTTGTAAAAAAGAATTTTCCAATCCTCTAAAAGTAACATAATTTCTGAGCATTTGTACTTCAAGCTTAACCACACCACATAATTAGTTTGGGATAAAGTGCGTGAGGTTCCAGGCTTATTACTCCTGTAAACAGTTTTGCTACGTTTTACAAGCTGTACCAATTAAAGCTGTTAACATTCTACTGTATCAGCTCAATTTAAAACACATTCATTTACTGAAACTGCTTAACACTAAATTAACACTTTGCATTAATGTAGAAATATAATAGCTCTTAACAATTCTGTCTATAATAGCTATGTCTATAATGCTACCATTAACAATTGCAAAAATTTCATGAAATCTCATGAAGCTGAGTGACAGTTTGCAGTAATTTGTAATATTTGAAAAAAAGATTGGATTGGGCTCTCCTCAACCATCACTAGTGTGTAGCATCCATGTGGATGATGCGACGGCAGCCATAGTGCACCAGAACGCCCACCACACAACAGTTATTAGTGGAGAGGAGAGATTGATGTAGCCAATTAAGAGATGGGGATTATTAGGGGGCCATGATAGAGAAGGGCCAATGGGGGAATTTCGCCAGGACACCGGGGTATACCCCTACTCTTCCCCTACTCAGACCGCAGTCTGCTCAGTCTGATGAGTTTCCAGCTGCCAAAACACAGACCAAGTTGGTCAAACTGGTAGACCATATTTGTCATCTGGTAAGATATTTCCTTGTCTTAACTGATCAATAAATATTTGAGGTGACCTTATAGTTGTGTTAATTTTTTAAACAGATATTGGCATTAGTAGCATTAATACAGAGGCTGTTTCCTTTCTACCAGCTGATAAACATTGTCTACCAGGTTTCCCAGTGTATTGGCAAATGGTAGCCAGTCAGATCAAGCTGGATTTTTCACCAGGGAAGTGTGTTAGCAAGTTTCCATGCCAAAATAGGTGACGTCATAGTCATAACCGAATTGTATGTTGCTCATACCTAAAAGGACAGGAAGTTAAATGGACATGGCTTGGACGTAATAAGACCACAGAAGCTAGTTATAGCCGTCTGAGTGTTTTGTATAAAGTAAATACATCGCTCATCACGGTTAGCTGGCTAGATTGGTGCTAACAAAAGAAAAACATGGAGGCATCTGTGTTTTATTCACACTTTGTAGCTTGAATGCACAGAGGTCAAAACCTGAGAAGGTGTGGACCTCCAAAACAAACATGTAAACTAGTCTCACACATACATACACACACACACACACACACACACACACACACAGTATAGAATTAAATTAGTTTCAAACATATTGAACGCAACTTTTAATGCAACAAACAAAAATATACAACGAGAAAGAAGAAAAACATTCTGAAACTGAAAACAATGAACTCCGTGGCAGAAATTTTACATAGCCTTCAAATAAACAGCATTCTTTGTTAACAGTTTTCTAAGCTTCCTTTTCGCTCATCATGGTTTATGAAAGCGCTGCCAGAGTTTTTGTTTATGTTGTTTATGACGGTGTTGTTTATGTTTGTTCAAGTTTACGTTCGCCATTCGGTCACAAACCTTACGTGTGGGCATGGCTTAACACCGATTTACTCTCAGTGGCTACTGAGATTTGGATCGACAGCTCCCTGAGCAAGAAGTAGAGACTTCAATTTCGCAAATTTTGGAGAGCATTCTAGATACGGTTCTCTACATAGTTATAGCATTAGTACTTTGTAGTGGAAATTACTTACTCAGTCAGTATATTAGTACGTAATTCTTTTTTGAGATTTGGTTAGTCTCATATGACTATTTTTTCAAGATGAGCTCTCAGGAACGGCAAGGAGCGTTATCATCATCATCAATGTCATCATCATCATAATCCCCCTCAGCTGGACCCTACAGATGTCGATTACTAGCCAATGAGAGGAGAGTTTTTGTGCCAGAATGGTGAAGGTAAACTTGCGGAGAAGTGTAAAAGCGTAATGAAAACTCTGGCAGAGCTTTCATAAACCATCATTAGCGAAAACCAAGCTTAGAAGATCATGTTAAATTTTTGCCACTGAGTTCATTGTTTTCAGTGTCAGAATGTTTTTCTTCTTTCTCAGTGTATATTTTTGTATATATTTTGTTTCTTGAAAACTTATGTTTAATACTTTAATTCCATACACACAGCTGCATGTAATATGTGTACATGGTTGCACTCTTCTGTACATAATATAATATACACACACATTGTGTGTGTGTGTGTGTGTGTGTGTGCGCCTGTACCCCTGTGAATACACATTACACTGTTACTGGAATGAGAGGAGATTAAAATTTCCGGAAGGCATGAATTTAAAATGTGTATCTCAGATACTGCCGACACACACTCAAATCTCAAGCTATAATTTGTGTGTGTGTGGTGGGGGGGAGGGGGGGGGAGGGGGGGGGTAACCAAACACCCTTCGATTTGTGTATCAAGAGTACATCAGGGATTAATTATAGTGTATGCAGCATGCATGTTCAGGATGCTGCTATGGAAGCCTATGAATCAAGGTTCTTGGATAAACTAGAGAGTCATTTCCAAATTGAAATTTGATGTTGATATCAATCACTGAGGCCAGTTAACCAGCTCATGTTAATGGTAGTTGTTATGTCTGTTTTTCCATATTTGCCTCCAACTATGGGTGACTTATCCAAATCAAGTATGTCTTACTGAATGTGTGTGTTCTGTTTCGCTTGCTCCATCTCCATATCACAGAAAAATGATGCAGATCAGTACAAAATGAGCCTCCACCCATGCCTCTACTGAGCATCCTGTGCACATCTCTAAGTCAATGTACGACCGCCCTAAGCAAAGGAGCGATTATGTTGGTGAAAGTGCATCCGGATGTGATTAGTCAGGTCTGGGCCACGCCCACTTTGCCTTTCTCTCTCTGAAGCAGGAAAACAACATGGCATGCACTCATGGCTATGAAACAATGTATTTATAAGCATATATTCTACATTAGTGCACATTGCATACACAAAATACTGTCTTAATGAAGAGAGGTTAATATTTTGTTCAGTTTGGAGCTTTTTTCCCACAGGTCAGTTGCTTTGTTCAGTGAACTTGAACTTCCAGGTTTCTGGTGCCAAAATGTCACAAATTAATCCATATATCCTGTATATAGATTCACCTAGATGTGTAGTTTTATTCAGAAATATAATTGTTAAAAACAAAAAACAAAATTAAATACCCACTATATCTCTTCTTCAGATCTGTTACTTGCATTAGTTATGGAAATTTGAAACTAGGGTTGCACCGATACCAATATTAGATCCTGTTATCAGGTTATTGGTCTGATACATGAACAAATAACCATGGTGACTTAGTTTTTAGCATGTTTGCCTCGCACCTCCAGGGTTGGGGGTTTGATTGCATGTTCTCCCTGTGCTTTGTGGGTTTCCTCCAGGTACTCCGGTTTTCTCCCTAGTCCAAAGACATGCCTTGTAGGCTGTTTGGCATTTCCAAATTGTTCATAGTGTGTATTGTACCCTGCGATGAGTTGGCACCCCATCCAGGGTGTCCCCCATCTTGTTCCCCGAGTTCCCTGGATAGGCTCCAGGTTCCCTGTGACCCAGTGTTGGATAAGCAGTATAGAAAACAGATGCATGAACAAATAACATGAAATGACGTTGATCGGGATGTATTCCAGACCGGTCCACTATCATCATGTGTAAAAGAAATAAAAAGATGGCTTAACTCCAACTTTTTAAAACTGAATATGGACAAAACTGAGGCCATTATTATCGAACACCTACATTCACTTAAATCATCCCTTATGACTTTACTTGTGACATTGACAGTACTCTCATTTAACCATCCAGTATTGTAAAAAATTTAGGCACCTTTGAAGCTATAAATTCCGTCTCTAAAATTGGATCCTTTCACCTTCGTCCTGTTGCTCGCCTCCGTACCTTCATTAGTCTCAAAGACACCGAAACACTGGTTTGTGGTATAGCCTCACATCTTGACTATTGCAATGCTCTCCTCATTGGTTTACAGGCTAATTCTATTGCTAGATTGCAATACATTCAAAAGTCTGCCGCTAGAATTCTTACACATACCAAGCGCTCAGCCCACATTACTCCTATCCTGTCTGAACTTCATTGGTTACCGGTTTCGTTTTGCATTAAAGGTAACTAATGCAGCTAGCTAATGCGCTTCATTTCAAATGAGCTAGCTAACGTTATCTAGAACAAGCTTAGTAGCCTGAACACGTGTGTGTGCTTTTCATGGTCACTGTGTAAACCAGTGAAATGTATATGGTGCTAAATAAATTGATCTTTGACTAACTTTATTGAGTAATACTAAGTAGGTTACTCATTTCAGTATCAGTATCCTGTACTCATACTCGGTCTAAAAAATGCATCCCTATTCCGCCCCCCTTTGGAGCTATCCAGATAAAAGGTACGAGAGAATGTAAATACGAGATAAAGGGAATGCGACAGTGACTCAAACACTTATAGCATTATCATTTTGATGTCTATTAAATGCCTGTCGTGTTTTGGCTCTGGATTAACTGTAACAGTCTCGCACAGTACAGTACTTTCTGCGTCACACAGCACAATGCGTACACAGCCATACGTTAAGCTATTTCCTCAGTTCCATGAAGCTGTGGCGGTTTCCGTGCCAACTGTCAGCCAGATATTTGCTCTGGACATTTGGCACCGTGCCAGCTGCAGTGAAAGCACTGTAGTAGGATAACAGTCATCAGGCAGGAAGAGGAAATAACCTGGGCACTCAACCCAAAGCGTGCCAAGTTCAAACTAAGCCTATTTATAGCTTAGGATGTAGCTCGCACACACACATATGTATACACAAACACTTACCATGTGGTCCGTGTTCAAGGAAATGAAACGGTTTCATGTGGTGATGTGGTGGTTATTTTGTTAGGCCTAATTAAACTTTTTTTTAACCCTCTACTGCTGTATAGTTTGCTCAGTTGAAAAGGTTTCCACAGCCAGTCTTCCCACAGCCTTTATCACGAGCTCTTTCAGTACCTCATACCCCTTTCTCCACCAACACTATCGTGGAACTTTTAACAGAACTTTAAGTCAGCCTGAGTTTGAGGGCTTAATGATTATATCAGTGTATTATACCAAATCTGCAACAAAAAGAAGAAAAATAAACTGATCCTGATTTACCTCCTGTTATGATTTTGATGTTTTTTGTTTTTTTGTTTAAATAATCATCCTAACCTTCTTGACAGTTGTTTATATATATACAGTGAGGGAAAAAAGTATTTGATCCCCTGCTGATTTTGTACGTTTGCCCACTGACAGAGAAATGATCAGTCTATAATTTTAATGGTAGATTTATTTGAACAGTGAGAGACAGAATAACAACAAAAAAATCCAGAAAAACACGTCAAAAATGTTATAAATTGATTTGCATTTTAATGAGGGAAATATGTATTTGACCCCTCTGCAAAACATGACTTAGTACTTGGTGGCAAAACCCTTGTTGGAAATCACAGAGGTCAGACGTTTCTTGCAGTTGGCCACCAGGTTTGCACACATCTCAGGAGCGATTTTGTCCCACTCCTCTTTGCAGATCTTCTCCAAGTCATTAAGGTTTCGAGGCTGACGTTTGGCAACTCGAACCTTCAGCTCCCTCCACAGATTTTCTATGGGATTAAGGTCTGGAGACTGGTTAGGCCACTCCAGGACCTTAATGTGATTCTTCTTGAGCCACTCCTTTGTTGCCTTGGCCGTGTGTTTTGGGTCATTGTCATGCTGGAATACCCATCCACGACCCATTTTCAATGCCCTGGCTGAGGGAAGGAGGTTCTCACCCAAGATTTGACGGTACATGGCCCCGTCCATCGTCCCTTTGATGCGGTGAAGTTGTCCTGTCCCCTTAGCAGAAAAACACCCCCAAAGCATGACGTTTCCACCTCCATGTTTGATAGTGGGGATGGTGTTCTTGGGATCATAGGCAGCATTCCTACTCCTCCAAACACGGCGAGTTGAGTTGATGCCAAAGAGCTCCATTTTGGTCTCATCTGACCACAACACTTTCACCCAGTTGTCCTCTGAATCATTCAGATGTTCATTGGCAAACTTCAGACGGGCATGTATATGTGCTTTCTTGAGCAGGGGGACCTTGCGGGCGCTGCAGGATTTCAGTCCTTCACGGCGTAGTGTGTTACCAATTGTTTTCTTGGTGACTATGGTCCCAGCTGCCTTGAGATCATTGATCCTCCCGTGTAGTTCTGGGCTGATGCCTCACTGTTCTCATGATCATTGCAACTCCACGAGGTGAGATCTTGCATGGAGCCCCAGGCCGAGGGAGATTGACAGTTCTTTTGTGTTTCTTCCATTTGCGAATAATTGCACCAACTGTTGTCACCTTCTCACCAAGCTGCTTGGCAATGGTCTTGTAGCCCATTCCAGACTTGTGTAGGTCTACAATCTTGTCCCTGACATCCTTGGAGAGCTTTTTGGTCTTGGCCATGGTGGAGAGTTTGGAATCTGATTGATTGATTGCTTCTGTGGACAGGTGTCTTTTATACAGGTAACAAGCTGAGATTAGGTGCACTCCCTTTAAGAGTGTGCTCGTTACTTGTATAAAAACACCTGGGAGCCAGAAATCTTTCTGATTGAGAGGGGGTCAAATACTTATTTCCCTCATATAAATGCAAATCAATTTATAACATTTTTTGACATGCGTTTTTCTGGATTGTCTTGTTGTTATTCTGTCTCTCATTGTTCAAATAAATCTACCATTAAAATTATAGACTGATCATTTCTTTGTCAGTGGGCAAACGTACAAAATCAGCAGGGGATCAAATACCTCTTTCCCTCACTGTATATATATATATATATATATATATATATATATATATATATATATATATATATATATATATATATATATCCTCATCCCCCAGCTACTAACATCACTGGTTCCTTAGTTTCAGGCTTTCCGTACCAATTCTGGTACCAGAATCTTTCTCTTTCTTTGTTTTCTCCACTCTTCTCTCTTTCTGACTATCTGTTTTTCTTTTTCTCTTGTTATTCTTCAGCCCTTCTATTTATCTTTTAGTTCTTCTGTTGCCGTGTCTGGCTTTCTGTTCTTGTCTTTCCGATGTTCTGTTGTTGTTTCTGCCTTGCTCTCTCTGTGCCTTTTTGTTCCTCTCGCTTTCTCTCTGTCTTTCTTCTTCTCAGTTTATCTGATTCTCTGTTCCTCTGTCTTTCTGATCCTCCACTCTCTGAAGGTACAAACACTTGGCATTGACATGGTATCCTAAAGGCTACCATTTCGTATTCAGATTGAGGAAGGTAAAGTTACTTCCAAGGAAGCTAATTGTAAAATCCACCTGACAGACTTGCGTATTAATCTTTCCACTTCTTCAGTGGCATCCAAGATTTATTTTGTATTTCTCTGTTGACTTTTTTTTTTTGACTTTGTTGACTTTGGTTGCAGTTTTCTATATTACCCACAATGCTGTTCAAGGCTTTAGCCCTCGCTTCATCTCTAACTAAAGAGTGCGATGCAGCCACATTTAGGTTGTCCAGCTCTCTCAGCTCTCTCTCTCTCTCTCTCTAGCTCTCTCTCTCTCTCTCTCTCTCTCTCTCTCTCTCTCTCTCTCAAGTTGAGGCTCTGCCATAACTCAGAGCAACTACATTGCATTCTGAAACTTTGGGTTTTTCCCCATGCTTCGGGGGCTCCCTCCGGGGACTCTGGCTTCCTCCCCCTAGTCCAAAGACATGTCCTGTAGGCTGACTGGCATTCCTAAGTGTGTGAATGTGTGAAATTGTACCCTGCAGTGGGTTGGTACGCTGTCCAGGGTGTCCCCTGCCTTGTGCCCTGGGATAGGCTCTAGACTCCCCTGAAACCCTGTGTAGGATATGTGGTAGGGTAAATGGATGGATGGGTGATTTACATATACACTCCATAAAAAGGGCTATTATTGTGTATAAGTGAAGCGACTGTCAAAATATGGTTGTGTGTGTGTATGTGTTTCAGCTAAATGTAGGTTAATGGTTTTTACAGTGGTCCGAGAGGAGCACTCGAAAGAGATCACTGTACCTTAGAGATATGGGTCACATGCAGTAGCAGTGTTTGAATGTGTGTGTGTGTGGTAATAGTCTCACAGGGAAGCAGAGGGAAGCGCTGTCTGTCCCTATAGAGCTTTATGCAGAAGTGAGTATCCATTTAATCTCTTTCACTGATGAAAGCCATGCTTGAACTCTTGCCAGTTTCAATCATCTCGGTGAGAAATAATGGACACAACAGGCGAAAAAATGGAGATATATAGTATGTCACGTTAGCTACGCATGCGGGGCATGGAGGGTGGGGGTAGCATTGCCTCCTCACAGCTCCAGGGCCCCCAGTTTCGATCCTCAACTTGGGTTATGATTAGAGATGCACCGATACTAAATTTCTCAGCCGATACCGATACCAATAGTTCTGCCTTTTATACCTTCTTTTAAATGAATAATAATTACTTCCACAATTCTGAAGGAAATGCAAATGAAAACTTTATTCTCTCCATTTCAGCAAGTTGTTTCACAGTAACTGGTCTCATAAACATTAACACATTACTCAAATTAACATTAACACATGATCTAAATACTAAAGATTAAAGTAAGATTTCTTCACTTATTGAATGTTATTAATTCATATTAACAGAATTAATTGAATTCTAAAAAAAACCTCCTCTTAGTCTCACATTCACTCTCCACAAACACAAGCATTTCTACTTCATCACTGAACATCAAACTGGTAATATGTAATATCAACTTTTTTTTATATATGAACATTAACTGGATATGAAATACACTACTCTACAAATATATTTTTCTGTGCAATATATACTTTTTTGTCAACTCATCTTCATTTAAATCTTTCAACAGTGTATTGGTGCTTTAATTCAGCGCAAGCAGCGCGGCAAAAAAAAAAAATTGACTCGATGCCGAAACTCCCGCTTCACCGCTGCAGCGTCCGATGTAAGATTTTACCAGTGCAGAGATTACAGAGATTACAAACTGCAGTTTAGTCGTCATTCCACACAAGAGACATCTTCTTTACACACAGAACAAAATCCATGTGTTTTCATTGCACTCTTTTGATTGACAAGATATAATCGGCCCTGATCATCGGATGATTCTAAACGGCCGATGCCGATTTTTCACAGTGTGAAAAATTCCTAATATATGAAATGACCAGGAGGGGCACACGGTGGCTTAGTGTTTAGCACGTACGCCTCACACCTCCAGGGTTGGGGGTTCGAGTCCCGCCGGGGCCGTGTGTGTGCGGAGTTTGCATGTTCTCCCCGTGCTGTGGGTATTCCGGTTTCCTCCCCTAGTCCTACCATGCATGGTAGGCTGATTGGTGTGTCTAAAGTGTCCGTAGTGTATGAATGGGTGTGTGAATGTGTATGTGATTGTACCCTGCGATAGACTGCCAACCTGTCCAGGGTGTACCCCGCCTTGTGCCCGATGCTCCCTGGGATGCTCCAGGTTCCTCGTGACCCTTAAAAGGAGTAAGCTGTAGAGGATGGATGATGACCAGGAAAAAATGCCTAGAAATGAATGAATTACAGATGTTAGTTCCATTTCTAACAGTTGATTAAGAACTCCTTGTAGCTTCATTAACAAATCACTATCTATCATATGACATTAAAAATGAAAAAAATATTGAGCTTTGTGGAGAAATCTATTTAAAGTTTGCATTTCAAACCCTGAACTAATAAATAATAACTAAACCCTGCATAATACATTTTGAGTACTCTCTTAATTCGTCCTCTTTTATCATCTCTTTTCGTCACAGATGTGGCAGTGGGAGCTCCGTTTGCAGGCGAGAACCGTGGCGGTTGTGTGTTTATCTATAATGGCGAGAGGTCTGGCTTGAGGCTGAAGGCCTCACAGGTGCTCAAAGGATCCTGGGCTTCGACTGGAATCCCAGCAGGCTTTGGGTTTACGCTGCGTGGGGACTCAGACCTGGACAACAACCAGTACCCCGGTGAGTAGGGACGCTCTTTTGTCTGTTTGCGCTCTTTATAAATGTTGTTGGTAATGCAGTCATACGAATGTTGTAGTCATAAAACCACAGAGATGAGACAAAAGCAAGTTCAGTAAGACCGAGAGCAAGGCAGAGAGAATCCAGTTTGATTTAAAAACATCTGTAGGTGTTTTTAGGGATGAATAAGGCTGTCTCAATTTTTCACCAAGTGCTTTAGTTTGAATTGCGGATGTGGTATTTTGATTTTGTTGTTCTTATAGTTGTCTTCTTGTTTTAGCCTTCAGAGTATCTACCCAGAACAATAGCATACTTTTTTTGTCATTGCATGCATGTTTGTTTGTGTGTGTGTGTGTGTGTGTGTGTGTGTGAGAGAGAGAGAGAGAAACTATGACCCCTTGAATTGTGTAATCAGCTCTAGTGCTGTAATTTGTAAATCAGAACCCTTATCAGGAGCTCACCAGGTAACCCAGAACCAAATTTAATTTCTGGGCAATCGCAGTGAGCTCCAACATCCATGATTATCCATTCCTGAGCCTGGCCTGAATTAAATTGGTGCATAAAAACTTTATTTTTGGTACTTTTCTGTGGATCAAAAACTGTGTATTGTAGTGGAGCTTTCTAAAATAATAATAATATATATATATATATATATATATATATATATATATATATATATATATATATATATATATATATATATATATATATGCACTGTATATATGACACCAACAGTTGCAAGACTTACTAGCAGATCCTGTGATGAAATAAGTTCTTGCACTTATTTTTGCATCAGACAGTCTGCTCTTGGGCTGAATTTGCTGGGACAGCCAGTTTGAGATCTGCACCATTTGTAGATTATTTTCCTTACAGCGGAATGATGTATTTCAAATAATTTAGAAATCTTTTTAAATCTCTTGCCAGACTCATAGGCATCCACAACCTTTTTTCTGAAGGCCTTACAGAACTCTTTAGATCTTGGCATGATGACACCACACACCTCAATAACAAAGCGAACACCAGACACTAGATCTGAGAGTTTTAAATAACACCTGCACTCCCTAAGCAAGTTCTAATCACTGGCATCCAATCTTGAACACCTGATTCTAATTTTATGGATTTGAAGGTGTGATAAATTTAGGGCTGTACGTACTTTTTCCATGTGACTGATCTGGACAGGGGTCAGCATGGGCACTATGTCTGGTCTGCAGCTACGCAGCCCCACACGCAGCAAGCTGTGATGCACCGTGTGTTCTGACACCTTTCTATCATAGCCAGCATTCATTTTTTTCAGCAGTTTGTGCTATAGTATCTCTTCTGTGGGATCGGACCAGACAGGCTATCCTTTTCAATCCCAACACACATCAGTGAGCCTTGGCCACCCTTAACCCTGTCGCCAGTTCACCAGTTGTCCTTCCTTGAACCAGTTTTGGTAGGGTACTAACCACTGCATACCAGGAACACCCCACAAGACCTGCCATTTTGGAGATGCTCTGACTCAGTTGTCTAACCATCACAACCTGGCCCTTGTCAAAGTCGCTCAGATCCTTACACTTGCCCATTTTTCCTGCTTCCAACACATCAACTTTGAGAACTGACTGTTCACTTGCTGCCTAATATATCCCACCCTTTGATAGGTTCCATTGTAACAAGATAATCAGTGTTATTCACTTCACCTGTCCGTGGTTTAAATATTATGACTGATCAGTGTAATTATACAATGTGATGACAGAACAACACAGCTCACAGCCAGAATGATGGCTTACAACTTGCTGATTTTTTTTTTTTTTTTTGTCAATGGCAGAAACAACATGACTGGATGAACATACCCATATTTTAGTCTGTATTATTGCAATTAACTAGCTAACTATCTTGCCATACATTGCTACATTATTATGATACTTTGCTACATTATTATGCTAACATTGCTATATTATTATGTTAGTTACCACTTTTTATCCTAGTCAATTGGGTTGCCAGGAAACCAAAACATGGGACTGGGCAACACATTAGAGCTTTCACTTGCCTGGTGGGCTGGGTAATAAATTTATGTACATCTTATCCAGGACTGAAACATTTTACTTCCTGGAAAGTTCCAGAAACCTTAGTGGAAACACACCGTATAAAGCTCTTTAGTTGGGGGGGGGGGGGGGGGGGGGGGGGGGGTAGGAAGCAGTACAATGATATATAACTTTGAATTAGCTTGACTTCTGTATAAATCAAAGTTAATATTGTGGAACAGTCACATTGTGCTTGTCAAACTGATGTGATATTTTATAAACTGTAGAAAGATTTAAGAATGAATAGACTGCTGTGTGCTGTGTTTGTACTTGGACGTGTGACTTAAAGACGTTAATAAGTTGGGTGGCAGATTAACTTTCCAGAACTCCGCTACGTCAACACTGTACAAGACCAAGCGTTTCATTCGAAAAGGAAATTGCGTGTGTGTGTGTGTGTGTGTGTGTGTGTGTGTGTGTGTGTGTGTGTGTGCAAAAGCATGTATGTGTGGTCTTTTGACGCTACAATTAAGACAGATGTTTCTTGCTAAACCCAAACCTAAATGCTGATTGAGCTGTAACATTAGCCAGCGTTCCGGCCGTATAGTTTTCTCTGTAGCAGGAAGTGTTTCATTTCTTCTGTTGCCCAGTAACACACATCTCAGTGCAGTGTCACATAGGAGTGTGTGAAGTTCATTTACACCAGGTTTGGAACTGTGCTATCATAATCCACTTCAGCTGTACTTTTAAAATAAGACCACCCTCAGTACGAGTGTTTCATTTAGAGCTTTTTCCACCCGATCTACTAGAGGAAGCAATGCAATAATGCTTTGGGTGGATTTAATCAAAAACTGAACTGGGTAATAGTTTGTTTACTTCGACTGCCACTCTCATTTTATACAGGCTCTTTTATATGTTTATATATAGAATAGGGGGTTCATAAAGGGGACTCCAGATGCAACCATTTAAGACTTTTTCCTCTCAAATTATTCCTAACGTATTGATTAGTGTTTGTTAGAGTTCAATATACTGACATAGCTCGAAGCCACACTGTAAAGCCATTTTGTTTATCTTAGATGAGATGGGATCGTATCGAGTCTTAGCTTCTGGCTTTAGAACTCATGTCTGTGGTACAGTATGAATTGTAAGTGCTTTCCATCCATACTTTTTGTGCACCAAAATGGCGTGTAAGTCTCAGTCTTCCATTCAGTTTGTCCTTCTTGGGGAGCCCATAAAGCACCCTACAATAGGGTTCTGTTATTTTACAAGAGCATTTACGAAGCAAAGAACCCTTAACTATCCAAAGGATCCTTGAGAAACCCTTGTTGTCTAAGCATATATGGGCTTAATGATCTGCCTTCCATGTTGTAGATCATTGATCATGTACATCATATGCGGAAAGGATGTAAATGATTTCATCATGGGTGTGGCTTTCTTCCAAAAAGTGCCCACGGATATGGTTAAGGAATGCTTGAAAAAAAAGTAGGAAACTGCTGAATAAACGAGAAACATATTCACCATGGCAGATTCACCCAGTTGTAAATAGTGTCATACTATAGATGTACTCAGTGGGCTACAGTCATAACATGCTGTAGTGCAAATTCTTTATAAAAACAGAGCTACAACAATCCCACATCCAAGAGACTAGACTAGGACTCATTCTTGGTCCATGACTGCAGTTCCCAGGAACACTTATCTTTTTACATTTCTGTCAACCATTTATTGCACTGTTTAACTGTTCTGAAGTAGAATAGGAACATTATTACAATTAAATTTTATATATATGACTGAGTGGTGGAGGGCATGGTGGCTTAGTGGTTAGCATGTTTGCTTTGCACCTCCAGCGTTGGGGGTTTGATTCCCATCTCCACCCTGTGTTGCATGTTCTCCCCATGCTTCATGAGTTTCCTCCAGGTACTCCGGTTTCCTCCCCCAGTCCACAGACGTGTTGTAGGCTGATTGGCATTTCCAAATTGTCCCAGTTCCCTAGGATAGCCGCCAGGCTTCCCCGTAACCCTGTGTATGATAAGAGATATGGAAAATGGATGTATAGATGACTGAATGGCCACCTAAAATCAGTTCTATATATAGTACAGGGTTTCAAGAAGGTTCCATAACTGAGGCATTGAATATAATTGGTGTTGGGGAAGCTACTTGCTAAGCTACAAGCTACTGATGATTTAAAATAGCTAAGCTACAGCTGAACGACCCTTTTGTTTATGTACAGTGTCCTCCACTAATATTGGCACCCTTGGTAAATATGAGCAAAGAAGGCTGTAAAAAAAATTGTCTTTATTGTGGAACTTTTTGAGCTTTTGTTAAAAAAAAAAAAATCACAAAAATACTCTCAAGGATATCAAACAATTGCAAACAAATCATCAATTATCATCAATTATCATCAATTATCAAAAAATATATATACCTTTCTTAAATATAGGTGTGCAACAATTGCTGGCACCCAGCTCTGGCACCCAGAGCTGTTATCTTGGCAAAGGGAGCTAGCACAAAGTATTGACTAAAACTGTGCCAATAATTGTAAAACTTTGTGTTAGCAGAATTCTAATAACATTATGTAGCAATCACTTATTATATCTTTACCTTTTTTGTGCAAGATTACAGCATAATTTCCTAAATCGGATTTTTATTTTGAGTGTCTACATTACAAATTACAAATGGCCGAATAATATTTCAGTGTTTGGACAGTATTTGCACTTATTTGTACATAGCACCGTGCAGGCAAAAGCTAGTTTGCTACCAGTGTGAAAAGTTTGTTGTGGATAATGTTTTACACAATGGCTATGTCACGCGTTTGAACATATTCAGACACCAGCAGCAAAATTAAAGCATTAAAAGCATTTTTAAACAAAAAAAGGGAGCTAGACCACCTCTTCATTCACACCTATGGACAAGTTAGCATAGCAAGTCCACCTACCTGCATGTTTTTTGGACAGTGGGAGGAAACCAGAGAACCTGGATAAAATGCTAGAACTTTAATTGTGATTGAGGTATGTACAAAACAGAAACTTATTTCAGTTCAGGAAAGTCTGTAGTTTTATAACTGACCATGTGAAAGGTTTCCCAGGCTGCCACATATATACAATTTATTAAAAGGTTCTGACACCAGAAAGAAATTTCCCTCTTCAAAGCTTTAGCTTAGCATCTATGAAGATTTTCAGTCATTCGCTTTGAATGTCTCAGTCTTTTGAGAACTGGTGAAACAACTTCATGATTATAACACATGTCCATTGGGCTAGTCTTACTATTGAGGTAATGGACACATGTTCTCTTCAACATGACGGACGGTGCCAGTGCATGTGCGGTGCAGATTTTGTAATCATTATTTGTTCAGGAGTTACTGAGCTTTATTTCAAAGTGGTTCTCATTATAGATTTTCGTAACTTGATGTTGGTATCTTTACAGATAAAACAATACCTTTGTTAATCTGGGATTTTCAGATGTCTGGGGTTTCAGAGCACACACACACACACACACACACACACACACACACACACACACACACACACACACACACAAGTCTGGCAGGGTGATATGACACACAGCAGATCCTTGAAAAACAGACTAAGAAGAAAAGCAGATTTCTCTATCAAGTGAAGTCATGATATCACAACCTTGAAAGCATACACACTTTTATCTCTGATTAGGGTAAAGACCAGGTCTCTGATTAGCCTTTGATGGTTATTATTGATGATGCGTGTGTTTGACTGGACTGCATGTGTATCAGTGTAATATACAGTGTTCTACACTAATACTGGCACCCTTGGTAAATATGAGCAATGAAAGCTGTGAAAAATTGTCTTTATTGATTAACCTTTTGATCTTTTGTTTTAAAAAAAATCACAAAAATACTCTGCTCTCATGGATATCAAAGAGGTTTATCAAATATATGTATATATATATAATGCCTGATGAGGTTGGAGAATAGGTGGAAAGGGATCTGAGACCGTTCCTCCATACAGAATCTCTCCAGATCCTTCAAATTTCAAGGTCCATGCTGGTGGACTCTCCTCTTCAGTTCACCCCACATGTTTTCTATGGGGCTCAAGTCAGGGGACTGGGATGGCCATGTCAGGACCTTGATTTTGTGGTCAGTAAACCATTTTTGTGTTGATTTTGAGGTATGTTTTGGATCATTGTCCTGCTGGAAGATCCAAACCACAGGCCCATTTTAAGCTTTCTGGCAGAGGCAGTTAGGTTTTTATTTAACATCTGTTTGCATGTGCACTTTATCTAAAAAAAAAAAAATGTTGCAGATATTATTTAGTTTTGTGTCATCTCATGTGGTTAGTGTGTTGTTTTATGTAGCACCATGGTCCTGGAAGAATGTTGTTTCATTTCACTGTGTACTGTACCAGCTTTATATGGTTGAAATTAGAATAAAGCCACTTGAACGTGAACTTGATATTTGATAGAGTCCATGATGCCATGTATCCTAACAAAATGTCCAGGTCCTCAAAACATTAAAGAGCTACTAACATATTTAACTGTTGACATGAGGTACTTTTCCATATGGCTACCTCTCTGGGTGCACCAAAACCACCTCTGGTGTTTATTGCCAAAAAACTCTATTTTGGTTTCTTCTGACTACAGAACCCATTTGAAGTTCCAGTATCACTGGGAATATACTTCAAATATATTTTTCTCATATGAATTCACAGGGGTGTCAATAATTGTGGCACACCTATATTTAACAAAGATATTTTTTTGGATTACTCAGTCTTGTGTTTGCAATTGTTTGATATCTATGAGAGTGGAGTATTTTTGTGTATTTTTTGAAGAAGATATCAAAAGTTTAAACAATAAAGACAATTTTTTTCACAGCCTTCTTTGTTCATATTTATCGAGGGTGCCAATAGTAGTTGAGGGCACTGTGCTTGTGTAACATCAGTCAGATTCTCACATGCATTGCCCACATGTGCGTTTGTATCTTTGTGGTTAAATGTGCATACACTCAAGATGAAGTTCAAGGGTGAGTTTTGTCTGGACCAGTTTAGGACTAAATTCAGAGAACCAAAGAGCAAAGGTCTTTGACATGTCAAATAGCCAGTCACAAATAAATAAATATTTGGTTCTATTTTCCAAAATATAAACAAACTAGTAGCTTAATGTAAATCACTGCAACCCTGACCAGGCAGTTACTAAGGATGAATGAATGAGTGCTGTAGATGGATTGTTCACTGCTGTAGATATAATGTTCATGTTAATGAATGTGATCTTGCTTTCCATTGACCATTCACTTGCATGAAAGTAAAAACCTCTTACTCCTATTTTTTGCCTAGTCCTAGGGATAAAAAATTCTGTTTAGAACACATTATCTGCTCAATCCGAATAACGTTTTCGTGATCATTTACATCTATATCCAATGTTTAATATTCACCAGACCTTTAGCATGGAAAATGGTGGAAAAACATTATTTGCTGTGGAGTTATTCCCAAACAATGACTTGTAGTATTTCTAACATTACAAGATGAGTAAAGGCATTGTACTAATAAATAATGTCAGGATTTTATTTTATTTTATTTTATTTTCAACAACCAAGGCATCCTTGTTCTAGAATGTTCTGCAAATACTGCATGAAATGCTCAGCAACGTTCCTGCATTCACAAACCCGTCTTCATGCTGTCTGTTTAAAAATCACACGTCGTTGATGTTTTTCTCTTTTGGAAGTAAAAGCAGCATGGTAAAAAAAATTTCGTTGGGAATCTACAGTCAGAATGAATTCATTTGTGAAAATCTTTGCATATGAACACAGATATTTACTCTGATCTCTCACAGGAGGTGATTTGTGAAGGTCCAAACCATTATACGCTACTTATAGAATCTGGCTTCATATTGATTGATTCATACTCTTTGTATCAAAAACTTCATATTGCCTATGAGAACTCAGTATGCACATGTACTTGATGCTACAACTGGGATTTCTGTATGAGTCTTGGCAAAAGGTGGACTTTGGGAGGCCACAATAAATCTCTTTGGTTAGCTATAGTTGTATTAAAAAAAACACATAATGACACAGATAGTTACATGACATAGCACAGGCCCTAAGCAGTCCAAACCAACTCTGCATTTAGGTTCAATCAAACCCAGCATCACTCAGTCCTTTCAAAAACGTCTACAGGGAGATCGTTTCTGATTGCTTTGAAGGAAATGGATGGTCAGATGGATGGAAGGATGGATTGATGGATGAAATGAGAGATGAGGAATGCAAGGTTGGAGGTGTAAGTGGGAATTGCAGTTGTTGGCTTTGTTCAGATATTTCTCTGGCAGGACAAAACTGTGTGTTTGAGATAGCTTTAACAGACGTTAGCTTCAGTTAACCCTGTGAGACCCGAGGCTAAGCGTGGCCTGAAAGTGGCCGTTTGAGCATAAAGTCTTACTTTTGACCGCAGCTTGGGGTTATTTTACACTGCTATGAAGTGACCAGTGTATAGGACATCAGCACAAGCTCAGCTTTTTAGCTGACACTTATTGAACACAAATGCTCAAAATATTAGATATATAGAGATTTTTTAAAACATTTGTACTGCAATGAGAATTAAAACATAGCAAAAGGAAGAGAACATACACTGACTGAGCACTTTATTAGGAACACCGGCACACCTACTCGTTCGTGCAATTATCTAATCAGCCAATCATGTGGCAGCAGTTCTATGCATAAAATCATGCAGATTTATGTAATTTACTGCATTCATCAGAGTGAAGAAAAATGTCATCTCAGATGGGCTGGTTTGAGTATTTCTGTAACTGCTGATCTCCTGGGATTTTCACACACAACAGACTCTAGGGCTTCACAGAATGGTGCAGTGCTTAACGTTGCTTTCCTCTGGTCACTTTTACTGTAACTAAAAAAATCTTCCTGATTTTGTTGCAGGGAGTTTTTTTTCTTGCTGCTGTTGTGTTTGGCTTTTTCACTGGGAATCTTAGGATTTCTGGAAAGCTGATTTCCTACAATGTAAACTTTTAAAAGTGCTATACAATTAATACGTAATTAAATTCAGTGCAAAAACTTCACAGGGAAGTGAATTAATTACAGTGCTGTGAAAAAGTATTTTCTGGTAGAAACCAGGATTCATGTTTCCCTCATTTATTGCAAGTTGCCCAGGCCCTGAAACAGCAGAGCATCCCCACACCATCACACTTCCTCTACCATGCTTGACTGTAGGTATAATGATCTTTTTGTGGAATTCTGTGTTTGGGTTACACCAGATGTAACAGGACCCCTGTCTTCCAGACAGTTCCACTTCTGACAAATCAATCCACAGAACATTCTCTCAAGAGGTTCGAGGATCATCAAGGTGTGTTTTGGCAGAATTCAAACGAGCCTTAATGTTC
Source organism: Ictalurus punctatus (assembly GCF_001660625.3). NCBI lineage: Eukaryota > Metazoa > Chordata > Actinopteri > Siluriformes > Ictaluridae > Ictalurus > Ictalurus punctatus. The sequence continues at coordinate 14,647,246 of NC_030438.2, forward strand.
TTCTGGGTTAGCAGTGGTTTTCGCCTCGCCACTCTTCCATGAACGCCACTTATGCCCAGTGTCTTTCTGAAAGTGAAGTCATGAACAGTGACCTTTATTCATGCAAGAGAGGCCTGTAGGTCCTTTGATGTTGTCCTTGGCTCTTTTGTGACTTGCTGGATGAGTAGTTGCTGTGCTCTTGGAGGAATTTTGGAAGGTTGGCCTCTTCTGGGAAAGTTCACTACTGTGCCGAGTTTTTCCATTTGCAGATAATGGCTCTAACTGTGGTTCTTTAGAGTCCCAGAGCCTTTGAAATAGCTTTGTAACCCTTCCCAGACTGATGTATTTCAATCACCTTCTTCATCATCATTTCTGGAATTTTTTTCAACTTTGCCATAGTGTGTTACTCGATAAGACCTTTTAACCAACTTCATGCTGTTGAAAAAGTTATATTTAAGTGTTGATTTGATTGAACAGGGTTTGCAGTAATCAGGCCTGGTTGCGTCTAGTCCAGATGAACCCCGTTATGAACACAGTTTCATAGATTTGAGGAATTAGTAACTATGGGGGCAAATACATTTTCACGCAGGCCCAGTTGGTATTGGATAACCTTTTTTGCTTCAATAAATAACATCATAATTTAATAACGGTATTTGTGTTTACTCCAGTTGCCTTTGTTTTATATTAGATTTTTATTTATTTATTTCTGAAACAATTTAGTATGAGATATACCCAAAAACAGAAGAAGTCAGTATGGGACAAATACTTTTTCACAATACTGTACACTTATTCAAGTAAAAAAAAAAAAAAAAGAACTTGTCATGAATAAAGGGTTAAACCAAGCCAAGGTCTTTTGCTTTTGATTCTATTGATTCGTTCAAATCCGCCATACTAATTTGGTCTAGCCAGAGGGTTTTGACCTTAATATTTAGAGTCTGGTATGTCACAGTGTAGTCACACACTCAGTACACTAACACAACACACTTCAGGGCCCATCTGATTAAGCTGAACATTGAAATTATATAGCCAGATGTCAGATTGCATTTGGTTAAATAAGTCCATCCCACTCTCTGTTGTCAAGCGCTTCTATAGACTGAAGCAAAAGAAAGATCCTTCCTTTCTGAGTGTGTGTATGTATGTATCTCGCACTGAAATGTTTCAGAACTCTGAGGTGTTTTCTATCACAACACCACCAAACCTTGTCTCTTGGGGTCGGTTTTAGACGGGTACTTTTCCAGAATGACCCAAATGTAAATTCCTGGTTGCGGAGCCTCTTAGAGTTTTGGAATCAGCAGAGAATCAAAAAACTCTCCCACCACTTATTAGGGTTTCTGGAAGTGTGCTAGAACATTCCTGCCTGTAAGCCGCAGATTCTGGACAACTACTAGAGGCCCTCCAGGAGCAATCCGTACATCACTGCATATTAACCCACACAGGAAAAAAACAACATTCCAGTCAAAGCTCTCACTCGGAATTAAATTATTTTCGCCAGATCACTGAGTAATTGAACACACAAAAGCCTAAGAGTTGGATTTTGGTTCTACAAATGTTAGTTTCATCAGTTCATAGGTATTTCTACACCACTCTGAGAAGCATAGAAGTTTTAAATTAGATTTAATTGCAAATGCAAGTAGTGATTGATAGTCTCTCGTTCCAGGATCCTCATAATGCGGTTTATAGATGATTATAAATCAGTACATAATGATGTTTAATGATGGGTTGAGTTTGTTTGAATAGTAATTTTATAAAATGTGTGGAGAGATGATTGACAGTTATAGCTAAAACAGCTGTCACTAGAAGAAAAGAGAGCTGCCAATAACAGCAGACTGTTCTACTCAGGTGTGTGTACATGTGTGTGTGTGTGTGCATGTGCGTGTGCGGGTGCCTGTTTAAATTTGCATCTGCAGAAACTACTGTACAATATCTAATGACATTTCTATGATAAATATATGCTCTTGTTAGTTTCATTTACAATCACAAGCGTTATAAAATGTGTTGTTTATAATGATTTTTAACATTTTTTAAATTTTCTTTAACATTTCCAGTTAACACTCCATGGTATATGAAGGTGTATGTGAGTGTTTTAGGTTTGTGACTAGTTTTTTTAGGTGCTACTACTAAGTATTAACAACTTCATGTGTGTGTGTGTGTGTGTGTGTGTGTGTGTGTGTGTGTGTGTGTGTGTGTGTTTGTAGTAAGCCAAACTCAAAAGACACGATTTCAGTGGTTGGAATCCTAAAGTTGTATTGTGTTCACTCAATATTGAAATCTTTGGGAATTTAAGAAGTGACCTTTGTTATTCGGGGGTAGTAGTATCAAAACAAACATTTAGTATTAGAAGTGATAGATCTTTTCTTATTGTGTAAAGATGTGTGGGCAGTGGCACGGCATTACCTCATGGCTGGATCCTGAATTCATGTTACAGTCTGTGTGGAGTTTCACATGAACTCCCAACATTCGCGTAGGTTTCCCCCAGGTTCTCCAGTTTCTTCCCTTCCTCCCAAAAGCATGTTGGTATGGAGATTGGCATCGCTAAAATTACATCTAGGTGTGAATGAGTGTATGAATGTGTGGCCTGTAATGGACTGGTGACCCATTCGGGGTATATCCCGGCCTCGAGACCTTGTATTCCCGGGATAGGCTTGGGATCCATCGTGATCCTGACCAGGAAAATATGATATATAATTCATTCATCTAGCTTTGTATTTTGTGTGTGTGTGTGTGTGTGTGTGTGTGTTATTTGGATCAGAGAAGTCAGACAGCTATTTGATTGTCTTTGAATTTTGATGTGCGTCAGTGTCTTAAGCGGAAACCATTGGATATTTTTAGTTCTTTGGACGTGTGTCTGTGTGTGTGTGTCTCTGTTTGTGTGTGTGTGTGTGTGTGTGTGTGTGTGTGTGTGTGTGTGTGTGTGTGTTGATACGAGTAAAATGCGAGACGTCTGTGTGTGTGATGGAGACTGCTGGAGAGCTTCAAATCACTCCCAGCTGCGGCATGCTTTGAAGCTGACACACTGTCCCCTCTCTTTCTCTCTCACACACACACACACGCTTATACACGCACAAACACACACACACACACACACACACACACACATTTACACACACGTGCATTTTGTCTGTCTTTCTACAAAAAAAAATCTACTTCCACCTTTTACACTTTGTCTCTTTGTCTTTGTAGATCTAATTGTTGGTGCTTTTGGAGCTGACAAAGTCGGGGTGTACAGGTAAGACACATACACACACACACACACACACATACACACACACACACACACACACAACATATGCAATCCTATTTGACCAAGGAGAGTTGATGTAGTGCAGTAACATGCCTTCAACTCCATATACACATTCCATATCCCTCTCTCTCACTCTCTCTCTCTCTCTTACATACTCTCTCTCTCTCTCTCTCTCTCTCTCTCTCTCTCACACACACACTCATACACACATACACATACACACTCAGCATCATTACACAAACACTTCCACATGTTCTTCTCATCAGTGTGAGTGGCTCAGCAGGCTGGTCAGTGTTTTTCATCGGAAAGAACAGTTTAGAGATCAGGGCTTCGCTGTTGACCTCGGTGTGTGTCAGTGTGTGTAATGGTGTGTGTGTTTAATGATGCAGCACTACCACATATGTGACCAGATGACCAATTTTGTTTTTTTGTTTGTTTGTTTGTTTGTTTACGTTCTACTGAGAAAACATTTAGTGGTCGTAGTTGAATACAGCCTTTGAATCCTGTGGCTTCTTTTTCTTTGATTTTGTTTCCCTGCTCACTTCCTGCCACAAAGCCACACACATACTCAATAACATGTCCCAAATCACACGTTTTCACACACACGCTGGTCTGGTGTGTCACACTTTAAGTGTTAAAACGATGAGCAGGCCTGGATTCCAGCTAGTTTGCATAAGGTAATGTTACCAAGGGGTGGCTGTGGTTCAGGTGGTAGAGCGGGTTGTCCACTAATCATAGGTTGGTCGTAGGTCGTAGGTTGGTACTCCACATACCAAAGTGTCCTTGGGCAAGACACTGAACCCCAAGTTGCTCAAAATGGCAAGTTAGCACCTTGCATGGCAGCTCTGTTACCATTATTGTATGAGTTTGTGTGAGTGCGCTTTGGAACCACTAAGGTTAAAAAAAAGCGCTATATAAGTGCAGACCATACCAACGCAGTGCTGGTGCTGAGCGCGAGCCTCCATACAGAGAGAAATACAGAAAGGGAGAGTTTACCAGCACTTTTTAACAGTCAGGGGTATAGCTGTAACTTTTAGGATGGAAGTCTTTCAGTTTTCTCCCTAACATGACAACTTTTCTTTTTTTGGCTAATAGGCCAACCTATGCAGTTAGCATCACCCCGGTTCCCTTGACAAAAAACCAATAGGATTTTTCTAGGGGCTTTTGGATTATTACAGAAAATAAGCTCTGTGACCCAAAAAGTTTATGATTCTTATTCATCAAGATAATCTTCACAAATGAACACAACTTTTATGATTTTTCAAGCCTAAGTACAATCGCCACAAGTAAAAAGTTAACTTCAACGTCACCTACGTTTTATAGCACTACAATTTGAAAAAACACTGCAATTGGAAAATACTAGAAATTGACCAATCTACAAGTTTGAAAGTTTTGCAAGAGCGCGAGTAGAAACACACCGAGGCTATAGTAGAGGAGTTTTCCTGTTCGACGTGATGATGTTTAATGTCCCTGACAATCTCTGTAGTCCCATTTAGGCACTTGTTAGCAACCGTCTTTTTTAAGAAATGTAAAAGCTTAACAGAATCGCTAGTGGGGTATTACTGATGTGTTTTATGTTGTAGGATAAAACGTGAATATATCTTGAGGTTGTGTTCACCACAGAGCTTATTTCAGGCATTTAACAAAAAAAAAAAAAACATTTAAAAAAATCCCATTGACTTTGGGACGGGGTTTGGGCCGATTTTGGGATTAAGTTGTTCTGCGGTTGTTGTGCCTGCTATCCAGTTTGAAAGCATTATTAAAGATTAATGTCACTTTGTACAACCTTCAGATTGCATTTTTTCAGCTTTTCCTCGACAGAGCCGCATCAATTCAAAGAGACGGAAAGTAAATAAACGCCTGACGGAAACGTTTTTACGCCTGCGCAGTATAGGGATGTAAGCGTTTTCAGTCTTTTCAGTGTGGACGAGCAATTATTTGGAAAAAATTTGAAAACACCAGTGTAGACGGCGAGCAATTTAAAACGACAATGAAAGCCTACAGCTGCCATAACTTAAGCAACAACAGGAACTAACTGGTTTCGTGGTCGTTCCACAACATTAAACGCAACTGTAAACAGATAAAAAGTCAGTCCGTTCAGGATTTTGCAGAATTTTTTTGGGATTGTTCCGGCCAAAAATGCTTGATTATGCTGCGGCTTGTTTCAAAATTTGCGATGCGACTTACGGAGATTTTATGCTTTTTTGCAGAAAACTACTTGAATTGGCGAAATTGCAATTGGACAAAATTGTTTTGCGTGGTCTTTCGTAGTAAGGTTTGTTGGTAAACGAGAGCTTTTATCTATAATCATATTCTACGCACGTGAATCGAAGATGGATTTGGCTGAATGTACGTATGTGATGACATCACATGACACGTTTTGGCCCAAATCTGCGGAAAATCTGCGGTAATTTTGAAAAATCGCAAGGTCCTCCAAATTATTGAAGAGTTTGCTTAATTTTACGTTCAAAATCATGAAAACCTGGAGGGACTGAAAAGTTTCAGCTTATTTTGTTTTTGCTTATTCACTGACAGTAATATGAATTCATATGATGTGTCACTAGGATTTGGCTTGGTGTTACATTTCGTAGGCAACCAGGAATCTTCGATTTGTCTTCACACATGAATAATTTTTTTATACGCTGTCTTACACACGGTATAACATAATGGTGTTGTAGAACTGACAAACATTATAAGCCCTTTAAAAAAAAAGAAGAGATTCAGGTATAGAAAAAGACTGCGTGTCAGAAACTGATACATGTAATTTTTCTAATGTAATCATGTAATGTATTTTTCTTGTTGTGTTGCACTTGATGGTATACTTTACAACGGTGGGGGGGGGGGGGGGGGGGGTAGCGTCTCCATGGGGAAACACCTTGTTGATGAGAGAGATCAGAGACAGAGATGAATGGCCAGACTGGTCTGATCTGTCAGGAAGTCTATGGTAACTCTTTAAAACCGTATTGAGCAGAAAAGCATCTCAGAAGAATCTGAGGCTGTATGTTTTCTCCATTTAGAACACATTTTCTGTTCATTCAGATGTAGACATAATCGGTTGCTTGCCTAATGTATATACACGGTGCCCATCAAAATTCCAGGAACACCTGATTTCCCAAATGCATTTTTGTCAATTTGCCATCAATCTAATTTTATAATGTTAAAATGTATATGTATGAGTTCATATGTGGGAAAAAAACATCTTCAAGCAGTAAAGTTTGCTTTGCTTTGGATCTATTTTCATGCGGATGTCAATGTCTTCAGAGCAAGACCTGTGGTTACAGTGGACGCTCAGCTCATCCTAACTCCCAAAATCCTCAACCCGGAGAACAAGACCTGCCTCATGCCCACCTCTAATACCATGGTTCCCTGGTAAGTGTCTCACCAAGACCAGCTAGATCCTAGATAGATTCCCCTAAGGTTTACTATATTACTGTTCTGTGTATGTGTGTGTGTGTGTGCTTTTTTCTGGGATATACACCGAGGGAGGTTAGGGGGTTTTCTACGTCCACATGAATGCAGCTGTTCTGGTTGAGTGGTGACACTGATAGTGTAAGGAAACTGAACGTTCTGCTAACACAGAACGTTACACACAAACCCACATTTATGCAGCCTTTTTGTTTTCCCTCTTTGTGAGTCACTGTGGATTTCTTTGATGCTTGGGGTGTGTGTCTGTTAGGTCTGGCACCCACACACACCCACTCATACTGGGTATAAAGCAGTAGAAGATTTGGGAAAACAGACAACTAAGGTGTGGAATACTGTAATAACAAGAGAGTAGCCTATTAAAACAAATGTGCAGACTGTGCAGAGAGAGGACCATATGTATTAATTGCAGCCATTTTGATAGATTTTTTTTTTTGCGCCGGTGGGCGTGGCCTGTTTTGTGAGTGATGTATTAAGTATAGGCTTAAAATTAAACACATTATTTAAACATATGGCCGTCATACAGGACACGTTTTGTGCACATCTTTCCATCAGCAAGAAAACAGGCTTTAGTTCAAAATTGGGGAAAAGTCAGATTATTTATTATTATGTATAATTTTATTTTATCTCAGTCCAATTTTGATTTTCTTTTTTTTTTGAGACACCAGACCTGTAAAATCTAAAGCTCCAGAGTTCCTGTTTCCTTTCATGTTTATGGTTTTGTTTCATCTTCATCTGTGGAATCAAACCCTGCTGAGTGTGTGTGTGTGTGTGTGTGTGTGTGTGTGTGTGTGTGTGTGTGTGTGTGTGTGAAGAGTTCAGGACGCCATGCCTAAGCACTGATAGCACAGTAATAGTCCAGCCTTTGCCTAAGGCATTTGAAAAAGTACTGTACAGACTGGACTGACACACACACACACTCACACACACACACACACTCACACACCTACACACACACAGGATGCTATTAAGTCGGAGTTGTATGCGGTAATTGTAGCTGGTGGATAGACTGCAAGTAAGGAAGAGTTCCTACAGGGTCAACACACAGGTCAGGGGTCGTTCCCCGGGCGCTGGTGTGTGTTCGTGTGTGTGTGGTAATTAGCATCCTCATGAGGAGCGTTCTTAACGAGGCTGACAGAGAAACATTGTGAAGTTATTCAGCAGGGTTCTTTTCTTTGCTGAACAAATATATGCTGTCCCAACCCACACACACACACACAAATGCACGCATGTGACTTTGCACATAGCATTACACACGTGACCGTAGCAGAGAGGTCATGGCAGGGTCGCCATGATTTCAGTCAGTGCTTGGAAAGCACTGTCTTGTTGGTGTCCACGGAGACTCAAATGCAGTCTTCTGGGTAATGCATATTCATATTCATACATGGAACACAACACCAGGTGGTTACGGATAATTAAAACTTACACACTCGGTCCGAGGGGTGTATGTGCGTGACTGTGAGCTATTTCAGAATCGCACGCATTCGGCCCGTTTGGATGGAAGTAGGAATTTGTAAGTGAAATTGCAGACTTGAATATCATTCAAATTTTTTAGAAATACGCACACTCACACGTAAGTGGAGATGGGAGGTGTGAGAATGTGTGTGTGTGTGTGTGTGGGTGTGTGTGTGGTTGCCACACGTCCCAGAACACACTGTACAAGCTGAAAAACTATTACTGATTATGTTAAACAGTTCAGTTATTACGGCCCTATGATTCTTGCAATGCAGGAACACAGACGGATTCAGACATAAACACAAAGTTCAGGTAGAAATGCACACAGGTTGGAGATTTTGAAACAATTTTCCCTAATAATTGACCTCAAATATGTGAACATTTACTTCTTTGCTATAGTTCTAGAAAACTAGAAAAACCATGTAAAATTCACTGCATAACAATATCTGTATAGATTTCCCTAGCCATGAGCCCAAAAATGTAGATCATGATAATCTCTCAATGATTTTGCTAGCCTTGTTATCTCACTTAGCACCACATCCTTTAACTCATATCAATCAGTTAGCAGCATAGCCTTTTTTCCCTTTTTTACTTCAGATCACTCAGTTAGCAGCATAGCCTTCATTACCTCAATAACTTGTTTATCAGCATAGCTTTATTTATTTATTTATTTTTACCTCAGTATAGCCTTCATTACCTTTAGCGGCATAGCCTTTTTTTTTTTTCTTTTTTTTTTTACCTCAGACCACTCAGTTAGCAGTATACCCTTCATTACCTTTAGCGGCATAGCCTTTTTTTTTTTTTTTTTTTTTTTTTTTTTTTTACCTCAGGCCACTCAGTTAGCAGTATAGCCTTCATTACCTCACTCGTTTAGCAGCATAGTCTTTTTTCTTTTTAATTCAGATCACTCAGTTAGCAGCATAGCCTTCATTACCTCCGATAACTTGGTTAGCAGCATAGCCTTTAGCACCTCAGATCACTCTGTTAGTAGCATAGTTTTCATTTCATCAGCTCAGTCAACACCATAGCTTTTGTTACCTCAAAAGCTTTTTGCACCATAACTTTGTTAGCATCAGAGCATTCATTACCTTGAAATATTTGGTTAGCACCACAGCCTTTATTACATCATACTTCTCAGTTAGCGTCATAGCATTCTTTACTCAGATCACAGGACTAATTCCACAGCCTTCATCACCTCAGATAACTCATTTAATAGAATAGCCTTCGTTACCTCTGATCACTCGGTCTGCAGCATCACTGAGTTAATGTTTTTCTACAGGAAAAACTGGTCATTTGAAAAGTCAAAGAAAACAAAAACAGGAAATAAAGAGTGAAGGGGGCAGGGGATGAATTGCATGAGGCCCTAGGTAATTTCTCATAGCGCCACCATTTTTACATTCCTCCAAATTAATTGTGCGGCTCAGAGGATGGAGACTTCCCGTGTCGATATCAGACATGATAACATATGTGCATGGTGGTTGTTGCAAATTAATATAATAAAGGAATGAAGGTACAGTACAGGCTGCAGAACAATCTTACAGCATGGAAAACAAACCACTTCAAAACGTTCTTAGAAATTGAAATGATACATTTGGCTGAATTGGTGGATGCGATGGATGATTATTTTTCACAAGCAAATTTCACCATGTAAGAGTTAGTATTACATAAGCGAATTGGGAGCACACACTTAAACCATACTAATGGTTGAAGAAACATTATTAGGGTGATTTTTACAATTTAACCAAGTATTTGACCTACGTATATGTGTTTTGCCAGTAGTCATATATCATTGGCAGCGGATTGAAATGGCTTTGGCCAACAATAACTAGTTTAACCTTTAAACTTTCGGGATTTCTGAACTAGTACTCGATTACCAAGAGTATCATCATGTACCCAGGGCAGGAAGAGGAAGTGATTAATGAAAGTGGAATAGGATGTTAGTCTCATGGAGCTCACATAGAGGACAGTTATTAAAAGACTATTAGGAACTAACAAAAGGTCGTATTCAAAGTCTGCGGCTTTGTCCATAAGTCACATTAATATTTATGAGAGGGAAAGTTATATGTATTCAGAATTGGTTTATACGACTGCCGCAGTTGATTTTCTGGACACCCCTTTAAGATTATGCAAATCACCTAGTTCACTCCTCCAAGGATGCCAGATTTTTCTTGAGTATGAATGTCCGAGACAGGGTTTTTAATAACATTTAGACTACTGCCTTCACATACAAGCACTTATCTTTAACCCTGAAAAAAAATGGGGGATAAAAAGTGTATAGTTTTCTGTGAGAAACCAATGGCATTTATTTATTTGTTTGTTGTCAAATGTCATAACATTACATAAAAGTAATTAATCCCAATTTGCATCCCATCAATATTGAACAATATTGCTTCCATCATCATCATTCAGCAGCTTGATCCAGCACATCCTATTATTCGGCAAGTTCTTTATTTTATATCATGCTTATGGAGGCCATGGAATTGTAATTGTCATAATTAGGGATCTCACATTTAACACAAATGCAGTCTGATCCATGTCTGCTTATGCTCTCTTTCAGTCTGAGAGTGGACGTCTGTGCTAAAGTCTCTGGTATTGGAATCCCAGACAGCGTTGGTAAGTCAAATTTGGTAAATCATTACTGGTGTATACCTTATATTTCTGATTACAAAAGAGTATTTTTTGTCTCTAGCAGCTGCTGTGACTTACAATTCAGTTAATTAAAAGGAAATTAATAGCACTTTACATCAAAATATGTTCATTTGGTTGTTTCTATAATGGGTTATTGGTTTGTTATCTGGAAAATATGGCACATATGCTATGAAAAAAAGAATTTCTGTTACATTTGAGACCTTGTTTAGGTTTGTTCTTTTTCAAACATTTTTCATTGAATACATGCGAGTGAAAGCAAATGATGTATAATATATTAATTATTATTTAATTTTCACCAAACATCAGTATTAACCAAAGAAATCCAGAAATATAAAGAATTTCATCTGGTACCTTGCCTTGGAGAACTGCTTTTTCTTATTGTGTTCAATACTTTTTTCCTGTGTCATTCCACTTTATTACACATAACTTTATTTATGGACTTTAATGTTGTGAATTCTTTAAATTTCTGGATTTCTTGAGTTAATACTGATGTCTGCTGAAAATTTCATTGTGAATAGCCTCATTGGAAATATATTTAATGAAAAAAATGTTGACATGTTCAAAACTTATTTCCCCCACTTTTTATCTATGCTTATTAATATTATAAGAGACAGTGGATTATAACAGATTTGGTTCCAGAATTGAATATAATAGAATATAGATTATCATAAACACAGCTTGTTGATGATTTTGCCTTTATTTCTACACTAACTACATATACAATATTAATAAGAAACCTCAAATTTCTCTCAGCTCTGAACATGGAGCTGCAGTTGGACTCACTAAAGCAGCGAGGTGCCGTGAAGCGGGTTCTGTTCCTCGACTCACATCAGCACCACCGCTCGCTGCAGATGCGTCTGGGCCAGCGAGATCGGCACAGATGCCTGAACCACACCATCTACCTGAGAGTAAGCAAATCTGGCCCTTTCAGTTTCATCATGCCATCTTGTCTCATAAGTTTGACTTCCATAACTCCTCTTTAATCCCCTCTTCAAAACTGTATTTTTTCTGCGTCTTTTTGTGGAAAACTACCTGAATTGGCGAAATTTCAAGCAGAGGATTCTTCTTTTAAACTACTTCCAGTGAAAACACATATGTAATCACTTTCTATAATTAAAAAGTATACCACAGACAACAGTCAGTACACATTTTTATTACTTTTCTGACCTCAAGAACCATTGGGCTCTCTAATATATAATATCTAATATATATTTATATATAAAAGGAGAATCCTGAAAAAAAACTGAAGAATAAAATTTCAACATTCCAGTTCAAATATAAATCTGTGAAATTCATTAACATAAAATGTAAAAAACATACTTTTCATTTTTAAAGTGCCCTTTGTTTTATATGGTTTTATGTTAATCTGTACTCTTTTGCAGTTTAACAGAACACAAGCTATTCCTCAATTTTACAGCATGCCAACAATGCATTAACTTAACAGAATGCAGACATATTGACAGGATCCATCATCATCATAACAAAATGCAGCCAATGCATCAATGAATGCAAACAATGCATCCATGTTACAGAATGCAACCTATCTATCACCTTCGCACATGCAAATGCAATCAATGCATTAACTCAGAACAGATAACTGAAGAATCCGTGAAAACCAAAGTTCAATTTCTTACATTCATGTGGCTGTACTCATGTTCAGTGCACGAGAATCGAACAGGGCTTTAGCTGAATGCACGAATGACGTCACACGGCATGTCTTGGCCCGAATCTGTGGAAAATCTGCGGTAATTTATAAAAAAAATTGCAAGCTCCTCTGGAGATCGCGGATTTTAACTTGATTTTGCATGAATTTCTGCGACTGCAAAATCAAGCAAAATTCTGGAGGAACTAATTTACAAAGTAGCTTACTCTGTATATTCTGTCTTTTAAAACCAATAGGAATCAATTGGAAAATTGTTTGTATTGATGTCCTTCACACATTTTATTTATTCTGACAAATAAGGAATTTATTTAAAAAGAACTTTAGATACTAGCACATCATCATAACTGAACTTCCTTTTCAGTCCCAAGCAGTCTGCCTTGACCGTACCACTTCATAAGGGCTTTTATACCGCAATAAATACTTTGCAGAGCTCATTTAGTAGGCAGTTCTTGGCACAGGTCACAGTTTCTTGATGAGGTACAATAAATGGAACATTAATATCAGGCACACCATAGCACACACAGTAGTTTTTTTGTTTTTTTGTTTTTTTTTGCTGAGCCTCCCGACATACAGACATCTGGCACTGAGTTTTTTGTCAGTTTCCGCAGCAATAAGTATAGCCAGTAATATAGTATACAAAGTGCACCTTTATGTATAAAATGGCCAATAATGATGATGATTATTATTGTTACTATCATCATCATCATTATCATATGGGAACCTAGCATTCATTTGGTTTCAGATCTGTCTAGAATACCCAGATGTGTTACCATCATGTGAAGCTCTGCATCACAAATTGTATTCCATACATTTTAGAGTGTCTTCAAAATGACCACAAGAGTCCAAATAAGCCTGAAATATTTTAATATGTGTTTATTTGAAGGACACAGAACCATGGGAAAGGGTTTTATGGGCCAAGCCAAGCAGCTTGTAGTATTGCTGTGAAAAGTGAAATATTTCTAGCTTTGATCCGTGAGACTACACACTGAACCAGGAACAGATTCTCATTATTGATGATGGCAGGGGTTAATGAGTTAAGGAGAAAAAATTGGAATTTTGTGATCGACTGATATGGACTCTGGGAAAGTAGACTTTTAGCCAAATCAGACAGAAATCACACTCTTATCAAATGAAGATTGCTTCATTACTGAGATACTTGGTCAGTTTGTTGAGGGTGTGTGTGTGTGTGCGTGTGTGTGTGTGTGTAGAGGAAGTCACTAATGATTAATCCCAGAACCCAGCCTTCTGTTAATCTGATATAACCCGCTCTCATTACTGTATCACCATGAGACTGCAATGGAACATTTCCCTATGGATCAGAGTACATACACACACACACACACGCACACACACACACACACACACACACACACACACGCACAACACCCCAACTCCCTAAACTTAACTAAAGGGTTTTATTTGTTGTCCTTGGCTCTGCAGCACAGAGGCATTTATTAAACCATTTTATCTGATTTCTTTAAAATTTCAAGCACATATAGTGATGTCAGTGGATGATAGGAACAGAGCAGGAAGGAGAGTGAGGGGAGCAAAACTGATGCATTTGAGATCTCATGTAACACACACACTACACACAACAGTGCATTGTACGCTATTTAGTTCTCTGTCCATTAGAAACATTTTCAGAACACATGGCAGCAGATGTTGTAATATACTGTCTATCATGTAATATCATGAAAAGAACAACAGAAATTATTTTTATTTTTGTCAAAAATTGTCATCCTATTTCATTTTAAAATCTTAATTTGAAAAAGTCCTATTGATTCTTTAAACTCTAACCACTCAAATACCTGTTTCACGATACGATTTCTTCTGAAACTATATATAATGTACTGCAAATGTGTCGACATTAAATGTACTAAATTAAAATCCATTACATTGATGAAGACCCATCCCAAGACATTGATGTAGAATTCTCGATTCTGATTGGTCAGAATGTGTTGATTAATTTTCTGTAACAGCAGCTGTGAGAGTAGCTGCATTTCTAATACGTTATCATTTCTATAGTAACAGCTTACGCAGAGATGCTCTACATGAACAGATTTTGAAAAGTGTGTAATTCTTGATATGGTCAAATTTTTCTGTTAATGACATATTTATATATTTTTGGATGGAGTTTTCCATCACAGCTTTTTCAGTTTCTTTTTAACATGACAAGCTGCATTTTTAATTTTATTACCTTCGAGAGAAAGAGAAAAGAGAGGCTGGAGAGAAAAACTACTGTTGCTGATAGCTGCTATAACAGAAGTGATATCATGGAATTAACTTGTTTCATAGATGTTCCACAGCATGAATTGTAAATTGATTTTTTTTTTTTTTTTAATATGACGTGTTCTAATAGAAAAGAAGAAATTGATAGAGTTATAACAAATTAACCTTTTCTCACAGTACACTGTGTCTTCACATCCGAGTCTCACAGGAAGAGGAATGGATTGCCGATACTATTGTAACTCTGGTGGTTGTGTGAGTAGTGGTGGGATTGTACAGACAAGCCACAAGAGAAGACAAATCTTGCAGACTGGCATAAAGTTGGCTTGACGTTGGACGTTCGATATTCGCAGATATGCACAAATTAAGGGACCGTCTCTAAAGTTACATACGACATTGGTATACACATTTCTAACTTCAATAGCATTTGAAGGGAATCACTTACAGTCATAAAGGCAACTGTAAAGTGTTCATTTACAATCGGCAACGATTCTCATTTCAAGCAGCATAAGCCCTACATGGAACCCCGGTTTGGACTAGCAACTTCCTGTTTACACTTGTATGCGCATGCCTAGTGTGCTTGAATGGTCATGTGACATGCGTTTTTAGTCGTGTAGTATGTACGGATATCGTTTCTGAAGATCATTATGCCATTTTTAAAACAAAAACGCACTAGTGTAAATAGGGCCTAAAGTTTTGTTGATAGGAAAACAATGTTTACAACTGCCACAATAAAATTATAATTTAAGCCTAGCAGGCTAGGTAAAAAAAAAAAAAAATAAAATATTTATAATGTTCTGTACATTCTTAAAGCCCTGACTGTCTATTTTCATATGACACTACTGTGGAGTGTGACATCACAGATATATTTAATGCAGAACCCAAAATAGACGGAAATTTGGCCTCTGTTAAAAAGAGTTCAATCATGGCTGTAGAGTTACTAGGAGACGTCTTGCACAAAATAATGTTTTTTTTTTTGTTGGTGTTTTTCTTCAGGATGAGACGGAATTTAGAGATAAGCTGAGTCCTATCACTGTAGCTCTGAACTACAGTCTGGATCAGACGTCTCCTTTATCTGGCCTCCAGCTACGACCCATACTGGATCACTACAGCATGACCTTGCACCGTGAACAGGTGTGTGTGTGAGTGTGTGTGTCTAAATGAGCTTATATCAGAAGACATCACTAAAATACAAGACAAATGTATATGTTATTGTACAACAGCAATTAGAGACTTGTTTGTCCTTGTTCTTGCTCTCAGGCGAACATCTTGCTGGACTGTGGAGAGGACAACATGTGTGTCCCAGATCTTGAGCTCTTCGCTAAAATGTGAGCCCTTTGTGTCCGTGTGTGTGCCCGAAAGTGAACGTTTTCCTGTTTATTTGAGTTCTTTGAAGAACTGAGCTGTACTCGTGTCGTTTATGTTGTGTGGAGTTGATGGAGGCCATGTTTTATCTGGATGTTCAAAGATAGTGTGTTGTAGGGTTTTTCCCTACATTACCTCACATTAAAAACTTTAAAGCGTTTTTTTTTTTTTGTTTGTTTTTTAAACCTATGAAAGCTTTTACCATTTGCAATGAAAACATTTAAATGGTGTTAAGTATTTCATTTATTTTTCTACTTGCCACATGTAGGGACCGGACAGAGCTGGCGATTGGTGATGAAAACCCACTGATGCTTACCATCATGGCAGCCAATCATGGAGAAGGCGCATATGAGGCAGAGCTTGTGGTGCATCTCCCACCAGAGGCGGACTACAATGGCATGGAGCGCCGACGGGAGGTAAACCACAATACCCACAATGTAATTCTCATTACATTTTATCAAGATTATACAAGGCAGTGATTCTGCTCTTTAATCTGTATAGAATCTCCTAGTTTTCAGTGTAATGGGGAGATTCTGTGCTCCCTGTCATAAATGTCATGATTCCTTGTCATGATTTTGATTATATTCATATAGTCATTTTGGTTAGATTTTTTTTAAACAGTAACAACGGCTTTCTTTGTATTTTTGCAATGGAAAAAAAGACCAGATTTAGATTATATACGGTATATTAGCTCAGTTTGTGATCTTTTGAAATAGATTTAGTGGCTATGAACATTATCATGTTCAATTTGCAGATTATTAGAGGATGATTATGGTAACCAGAGCAGAATTACTAAATCTGTATGCTAAGCCGATAAACAAAATCGTGGATATTAGGATATATTTTTATAGCACTATCTACAATTCATGTGCATATGTTCCAAAATGTCCATCAGATGTAAATGACCAAGAGAAGCTGATTTACAGTTAGTGACACCAACAAAATTCCATGAAAGGCAATGCGCAAAGAAAGAAAAAAAAAACAAAACGAGGACTAAACGATGAAATAGCGTCTCCTAACTGTGGAGTGTGCTAAATCTTCCAGTAATGCAGCTCAGCCACTCCAACTCGTCAGCTTCCATTAATACACACTAACTCAAACTCCTTTTTTTAGGGAGCCATTACTTTTTTCCATAATTGAATGGCTAGTCCCTTTGGTCTTAATTCATAATGAGTCTTTATTGGTCACGTAGACGTTACAGCACAGAGAAATTATTTTCTTCGCATACCCCAGTATGTCAGGGTCAGAGTGCAGGGTCGGCCATGATACAGCGCCCCTGGAGCAGAGAGGGTTGAGGGCCTTGCTCAAGAGCCCAATAGAGGCAGCTTGGCAGTGCTGGGGCTTGAACCCCCGCCCTTCCCATCAGTAACCCAGAGCCTTAACTGCCAAGCCAACACTGCCCCCAATTTATGGATTTATTATGGATTGTTTTCTTTCGAGTTAATAATATGGGACAACTGAGTTTAATCGGTCCATAAAGCATTTTACGGATTGGGATTTTTGCGGGGTTTTTTTTCCCAAATTTGCAATACAATTTGCAGAGGGTTTTTTTGCAGAAAATTACTTGATTGCAATTTAACGAAATTGTTTTGCACAGTCTTTCACATTGATGTTTGTTGGTAAATGAGACCTTTTAGCTGTACTCATGTTCGACTTTGCATTAATTTCTGCGATCGCTAAATTCTGGAGAGACTGTTTAATAAAATGTTTATTAAATTTGTGCGTGAAATGAAAGTAATTAATCGTTTTAAACTTGACAGTGTATTTTGTATACAAAATTGCTGTAAGTCTTGACTATTATACAATTTGAAGTCAATCAATCGAGTCGTGATCGAATTAGTGAGTCTCCTTATATGGAAATTTACATCACTCCAGGAGCTCACATAGGATACGAACGAGTTTTCCCCGAAATAACTAGCTTTTCATAAATACCAAATTTCTTATGTGAATGCTCCTGAGAATGATTTACGAATAAATTTGTTCGTTTTAATAAGTGAGGCCCAAATTCAGTAAATTCTAGTGGAATTTACTGAATTCACCTTCCGTAAATTCACCTTTTAATAATAACACAGTACATTATAGATAATTATATAGAGTTGCTAGGAAAACATTTAAACATTTCAAATTTGCATATTATGAATATTCATAGATCTGTCATTCTTTATGGAAGGTAAAAGTGTTATGTTCCTAGACCATTTTTAGTAGCTTCTTGGGCATTAAAAAAAAGCATATTAAACAGTTTATTACTCAACATAAATTAACATAATCATTGGTTCCAATTAAATGTTTAGGGGTGCTTTCATTCAGACTGGACTTTTATGTGTTTTAATGCAATTGTATGTTGTGATTTAACAGTGCGGTTTTGTGTGAGACTAAATGTCCAGTTCAGTCCTTTGAATTTAGTCCGATTAATACGATTCATTCTTTGAGTTCTCTTCATTGTTGTTGTCTATTTTGGGCCCTCCATTCCATCCTAGACTTTAGATTATTTTTCTGCCATTTAGTTTGTTTGCTCTCTGAGGAACTGTATTAACTTCGGTACAATAGCTTAGTTTTACGTTTACGATGATGCTTGTTTGAAGAGGGCTTGTGGAACATCCATTTTACTGTGTTTAGTCCGAATGCTTTGCATGTTCTAATCTGCTACCCATTTCTGCCAGAAAACTAAAAACACAAACATGGAGTAACAAGCCTGGAATGAGCTGAATGTTGATTTAATTACAGCTAACATTCTTCATCAAGCCACAAATGTACAATGCATCAAGATGCATTGCACACAGCATGGAATTTTCCATCATGGCACATGGAACCGAGGGATTCATGCAATCTACATGAATACTGATATAATAGTTCTCTCTATCCAGAACTAAACAGACTATTAAGATCACAATCTTTACTACACTCTTTCACTGTGTTATTAGTTTAGCAGGCGTGGTCTCTCTCTGGTAATTGCAGCACATGTTAGAGAGTGGCTTGTAATGTGATTAACATGACTGCATCAGGCTGTGTTCCCTTGGGAACGTTTCTGTTTGGCCGAGAGGAAGCAGTTGCCAGCAGTGGAGATGTATGGTGAGACAAAGGTGCAGAGGAAGAGAGAGAGATGATTGAGAGAGTGGGAAAGAGATGACAGGACAGGAGGCCTCAGAGATGTACTATGTTATTGCCATTACTGAATTCATCACACTCGTGTTCTCTCTCCATATTTCCTTTCTTCCTCCCACGGTTCTTCACCGCATGCCACAGGGTCCCTTATCTGTGACTTTAAATAGAACCGCTTATTTAGTTTGTGCCTGGTTTTGTGTTTACTCATACTGCGCTACGGGAGGATATGATGCTAAGCCTAATATTATAGGAATACTCCTGTGGCGGGTTTTTTTGTGGTGTTGTATTTTTTAACTAATCTCTGTGTACTTCATATATAGTATGTGATTAATTACCACAGAAAATAACTTTGATGCATTTTCCAGTCCTGATAAAAGGTACTCAGGAAAGGGAAATGAGTCAGCATTTTTGTCTATAGTAATCACCAAAGTATTTCATCTGACCGAACAGAGCAACTGAAAAAAAAATACTGTAGCAGAGCCAGTAAATGTATGAAAAAAACTTTCCGTAGTTATACCTAATGCGGCGACTTCATCTGTGAGCATTGCGCACAGATAAAACCTTACACGCTTGTGGTTTCATATTGACTGTCGAATACGAGTTCTCCAGTACTGCAGGTGGCGCTATTCAAATTTCCATGACTACAGGAAGAAAGTGTCAGCATAAACTCTAGCAATGCAGGAGTTGCTGAACTACAAACAAATGATAGAACACAAGTCATTCCAGTTTCTCTCCAAGAATTTAAAACCATTTGTGTGTCTTTGTAATCCCTTGACGAAGAGGTATGCAAACTTCAAATGACAGGCTTGGTCACCTAGCATGATTGTCCATGAAGTTCAGTCATCACGACATGCACACGACTCAGTGAGGAAAGCCCCTGCATGTCATACACCGAACAACTTTTCTGCATGAAGTATGTTGAGGCTGTAAAGGAACGCTCAGCTAATTCAATGTGAAAACAGCTTTCATGTAGGAACTCATTTTGCTTTGTGCTGATTTTATGTTAGTAAATGCCGCAAATTCAAGAACTTTTGTCAAGTGTGAGATTTAAAAAGAACAAACAAAAAAAACAAGAGGGCACTTGTAGGTTCTTCACAACATGGAGCGACTTCCATCCATCAGATTGGACTTTTGTGTTATCTTTTTTCTGCTTGTTGCTCCCAGTTACAAAAAAAAAAAAAAAAAAAAAAAAAACTTGCTAGCTTACATTAGATGTTTACTGAACCATTCAGTTTCAAAAACACATCATGACAGGATCTCACAATAGTATCTCCTAATTTTTAGTTCACCTCAGCAAAGAAAACAGTGATGTGAAACTCCAGAATAATTGCTGCTTTAATGAGATATAATTGAGTGGGGTTTTTTCTCTTTGTTTCAGGACCTACAGATTCTGAATTGTGAGCACAGGATGGGAAATGACACCCAGTCGGTTGTGTGTGAATTAGGAAACCCAATGGTGGCTGGAGCAAATGTAAGAAAACTCCCTTTTATATTTCTCCATGTATTACCTTTTGAGAAAAGTTGTTCATATGATAATGATTAATTTTCTATCTCACTAGATGTATCTGAGGCTCTGTTTCACCTTCTTTTCCATCTTTTATACATGTTTGATTGGGCAGACGAACTTAGTTCAACTGACGTTCCATTCATTTTTTTCATTTTGGTACTGGTAAATTGTTCAATAGAAAAAGGTTGATTAATACTAGAGCGATCTAACTGAAAATGGGGGAGCTAGCGGTGGAAAATTAGCTGCATTAATCGTTAAATGTGTAGACTTCAGCAGGAGTGCAGCAGTATAAATGATACTTTGCTCTCACCAAGCCATTTCTTTGAATTATTAAATCAAACAGGAAACCGACATTTTAGCCATGCTGACTAGGTTAAAATGTTTGAGAGATTTAAAAAAAAAAAAAGTATAGGGAGAGTAGACAGATGGGGGGAAAAGGAGAAGAAATAAATAACTGGCTCTTATAAGAAACATTTATCAGTATGGTTTTGAACCTCTGAAACAGGATTTATGTTTTTTTTTGTTGTTTTTTTTTTTTATTTCTCCCTCTGCAAATATAAATTGTTTGCATCATTGACAAAGGAAGCCAGGAAACTGTCCCAATGCCAAGGCTGAACTCCTCCCAAAATGAGATGAGAAAAACAGAGTGTTTACGGTATTTCTTTGTACTCAGGATCTGGATGTAGGATTGTATGTAGTCATTTATATGTATTACTATATTAATGGCGCACAGTAAAAGACGTCATTTGCAAGTATATACAATTTATGTCTATTGAAACCTTTTTGACAGCCTCAAAATTGAAGACATAACTATTTCATCTGAAACTACCAAGGTCCAGACCAGACGCGTACTTGACTATGTCTGTGTATATGTGTTACTTCAAATGAAATATCATCACAGTCCCAGGAAAGCACCCAATGGACGTTTTACTTGAAAACAGTTTAAGTTTAGGTATAGCAGTATTTAGTTGAACTATATAGTAAAAAGTTTCAAAAATATATATTTTAATCCAGTAAAAGCTGTCTTTTACATTGTACATAGTTTACATTGTGTAGAGTACAGTGGTGGCTCAACTGTTTGACAAATATAAACTGATGTTCCATTGATATGCTTGCCTTTCTAGGTGGAGTACAATCGTGGGGCAGCGAACTCACTGGCCACTTAGCTTCCATAGAATTATTATTGCACCTGCTAGTCAAAAGTGGCAACTGGAACAAGTTTAACTGTATACAGGTTGTCTAGGATGAATAGAACAATTTATTTTCTTTGATCTACAATAGGGACCAGCACATTTGCCTTACACCTCGGGGGTTGGGGGTTCAGATTCCTCCTCCACCCTGTGTGCGCAGAGTTTGCATGTTCCCCTGTGCTTCAGGGGTTTCCATCGGGTACTCCCCAAGTCCAAAGACATGTGTTGTAGGCTGATTGGCATTTCCAAATTGTCCGTAGTGTGTGAATGTGTGTGTAATTGTGCCCTGCGATGGGCTGGCCCCCCGTCCACGTGGTTCCCAGCCTTGTGACTCGAGTTCCCTGAGATAGGCTCCAGCAGGCTCTCCTGTGACCCTGTGTAGGATAAGTGGTTAAGGTGTTGGTGTACTGCTCAGAAGGTCATGAGTTCAAACCCCAGCATTACCAAACTGCCATTGTTGGGCTCTTGAGCAAGACCCTTAACCTTCAACCGCTCAGAAAGAGATAAGTGTAAGTCGCTCTGGACAAGGGCGTCTGCCAAATACAGTAAATGTAATATATAGCCTTGTGTCCCGGATTTCTTTTTCCAGTGCCTGTACATTGTAGACTGTATACTGCATGACTGTATGTTGTCGACTCTCAACTGCCTATTACTCTAAAAATTTAAGTGAAGTGAGATAGTCTCACAACCTTATATTGTTTGATTATTAATGACATCCTGCCTGACTGAAATCTGTTGTCATGAGCTGCTACTTGTAGAGTAGCACAGCTGTATGCCATTGGAGTGGACAATTTATACTTGAACTCTTGAATCAAGATCTACATCCAGATCTCTGCGTTGTTACAATGTCTATTTTTAAAGGAACTATAAATAATTTAACTGAATTAAATTGAACTTAGAGTGACATGACACCTTCATTGCATATGGTGATTATGGCTCTGGTCCAGTGCAACCTCTGGAATGAAGCTGTTATGCAGATGTGTTCATAAAACAGCATCTTCTCATCTCCTGATATGAGTGGCGCAGTGTGTGTGTGTGTGTGTGTGTGTGTGTGTGTGTGTGTGTGTGTTACTAAAGCATGAAAAACAGCAACATTGCTGTGGAAGTTTACGTTCGCCATTTTGGCACAAAAGGCTTGTGTGGGCGGGCTTAACAGCGATTTACTCTCATTGGTTACTGAGATTTTGTGTGAACTTTGGCGAGTGTTCCAGATGCAGTTCTCTTTATAGTTATAGTGTTTGTACTTTGTAGTGGAAATTACTTACTTACTTAGTCAGTATATTAGTTCGTGATTAATATTTGAGGTCTGGGTAGTCTCATGTGACTATTTTTCTCGAGATAAGCTCTCAGGAGCAGCACGGAGCGGCATCATCATAATGATAATGATAATGAGTCTTTATTGGTCACATATACAGTAGAGCACAGTGAAATTGTTTTCTCCGCATACCCCAGCCTGTCAGGAAGCTGGGATCAGAGCGCAGGGTCAGCCATGATACGGCGCCCCTGGAGCAGAGAGGGTTAAGGGCCTTGCTCAAGGGCCCAACACCTAATCATCATCATCATCATCATCCTTCTCCTCCTCAGCTGGAACTCCAAAACCTTGATCAAATTGTGAGAAAAGTACACTTAGCTAGGCAAAGGTTTTAGACATCTTTAGGCAAACTGACTGCATGTACTACTGTTTTTGTTAAACTGGCTTCTTAATCAGCAAGACAGAAAGCCAAAACAAGGTTAGAAAGTAGACTAAATAGAAAACATTTCGGTAAAATGTTTATATATTTATGCTTCTTAAAGTAGAATGAAGTCAAAGTATGATATAAGTATGATATCTGGCAGGTTTTCCCCAGATGGCCTCATAATTATTACAATTTTAAAAAAGATAGCAGTGAAGTGAGACTTTTCTGATGGTCACCCTTTAAACACTGTTTACATTTGTGTGCTTCACCTCTCCGTCACTCTGTCATTCTTTTCTCAGTTTCAGATGTCACAGTAAATATGATTCTTGTATGTGTAGTCATGGTCATTTGTTACAGCAGCTAACCCTTTAGCCAATTAAGTAAATAAATATGTAAATAAATGTGTGTGGGTTAAAAAATGCAATCAGATATTTTACTTTGAATAACTCATCTGGTGATTAAAGACTTGCGACCCCACTGAACGCTCGGGTGACATTCCAAGGATGTTCAATAAAATTCGTGCAGTTGTTCTCGCTCTGCTTTTTCCCCTCCATCATTCCCTTCATCCCTCCCTCTGTCGCTTACCCATCAGTTTCCTATTTCCCCTGAGCCCTCAGGGTACACTGCACTCATATGACTTGAACACTTCGTTCATGATTTATCCTTGTTTAGCTCTTGCTGACTTTTACTTTGCCTTAGTCTTTAGAAGGGAAAGAAGATAGGATTTCTCGGAAATGGGCAAATTTTTCCCAAAGATCTTAAAGCCCATGTTTTCTGAGGATAAAGCTGAAACTGGGATGGATTTTTAAGACGCTTCAGTCTTTTCCTCTTCACTCTTGTTATGATAGCCGTGCTGGTTAAAGCCGGGCAAAGTGAATGCTAATTTCCTTCTAATTTGACACATAAGTTAGTAAATGCTTTCCTCTGCAGGATACAGGGAGTGTGGTTTAGAATTTTATTACTGCTGCTCAGCCCACTTAATACTCATGATCTCCAAACCAGAGTGACGCTATTTTGCCTTGTGACTCACTTTTCTAGTGCAAACATGCGCACTCAGTGCTGATCAAGCATTTAGTGTTTTTAGGTTGAGAGACTGTGGCCAAGGGGTCTCTCACTCTTATGACTGGATGATTGATTGGTGTTTCCGCCTGTTAGCCTGGAATGAGATGGAGCCACTTGTCTTCAAAGCCAACGCTGGAGACAGAGAGGGAGGGGAGCAGGTCAATTAGGTTTGAGAGCGAGGAAAGTAGGGGGGAGAGGTCGTCATTTTCTATCTGAAATGCACTTTAGTGTTAGGCGTTAGGAAAGTTCCATCGGCCTGGTTCAGTTTTCTTTTCCAAGATGAGAGAAAGAAGGAACAGAGAAGCAGGCTTGAAGTGACGGTGAACTGGAAGGTATACTGTATGTAGATGATATGTGAAAGAGATGCTAGAGAGATGGCGGCACAAGGAAACATGGTGAAGTAATGGGGGGAGAGTTGTTTCTCTGTGGTTTCACAGAGATGGAAGATTGAGAATCATGAGACAGAATTGTTTTGACATGAATGGTTGTTTGATCATGAGAGAGAGAAGACATTTAGAGAAGAATTGCCTTGTGGTAGGAGTAGGAGAGAAAGACAGACAGTATGACCGAGGTTGTTTACCGAGCAAGAGAGACAGAGGATGAATAGAGAGACTGTCTTTGTGGCTTAATAGCAAGAGTTGAATAAATAATGAATGAGAGAGAGAGGGAAGGATGGATGGGTGTATGTGTGTGTGTGTGTGTGTGTGTCTGTTGGATGCGTTGAGCTTGACATGTTAACATGTTCCAGATTGGTATATGCTGTTCTCAGCTATTCAGAGCTCACCATTGGAGCCTGCAGGGTTAAGCTCACATGGGCCAAATTAACATGGCACCAGTTAAGCCCTGTGACATATCCCCTACCCCACTCACACACATTTATGTTCCCATCACCCTCCAGCATGTCATGAGCAACCACATGGGAAGCACATGGGGGATGTGATCTGACCAAAAAAAAAAAAAAAAAGAACAAAAAAGACTCGGCCACTTCTTGCACACACTTCTTTCAAGGTGGTCCATCCAGAGGCCATGGTACATCAAAATTAACAATGGCATTTAGAGGGGTGGAATGGACAAATGTTATGAAATATGAGCCTTTTAAGCTCTAATTTGAAGATTCCAAATGTCTTGGATGACTTGGTGTTTTTCTAACTCTAGTGGTTTAGTAGGTACAGTACAACAACATTCAGTACCTCCAGGATTTTGCAATCGAAATGAAGGCAAAATCAAGGAAACTCTGCAGTATTCAGAGGAGCTTGCGATTTTTCAAAATTACCTCAAATTTTCCACAGATTTGAGCCAAGACGCATCATGTGACATCATCACAACACACCATGTGACGTCATCCCAACACGCATTCAGCCAAAGCCCTCTTCTAGTTACGTGCCTTGAACATGAGTACAGCTAAAAGATCTCATTTACCAACAAATTTACCAACATCACTGTGAAAGACCGTGCAAAACAATTTCTTGCAATTGCAATTTCAACAATTCAAGTAGTTTTCCGCAAAAAAAAAAAAAGCACAAAAAACAATCACAATAAAAAAAATCGGAAAATCCTGTACGGACTGAACATTGGAACTCTTGTTCCTGTCCACAAATCACACCCCCAGTATTTCCAGCTTTTACTCACTCAGCCATTCAACTGCTTGAATGCCAATTAATAACAGTACAACCACGTTCATAATTAACGCTTTAAACAGACTCATACTGATCTGCTGCTGCGGGAATGATTCAGAGTGCTTTTGCTGTCCAGTTTTTCTTTTTAATGAGCTACCATTTGCCCTAATTCCAGGCAAAAGTTTTTTGACACCGTATATTAGCATTTCATGCATATTTAGCATGGTTAAGCTCCAAGCAATAATATTATTATAAATGCTCTCAATTTGTAAAATCTAAAAAAAATACATAAATAGTGGCATATGTGATATAAGCAACTTTAATGTATTTGAAACAATTTGTATATAAATGGAAAACGCTTGTAAAAATGTTATTATTGCTATCTGTAACTGAAATTTTGACTGTTTTAGAAACGTTGACCAGATATCTAGAACTCAACTAATAAAAATGTCTTTGTAGATAAGAGAAATTAAAATTTCATGTAAATCAATGGTAATATATGATTAGTCAGAAGTACACGGCATCTATGTCATTCTGAAATTATGTCTAGTTTAAACTTTCAGCATAGATATTTAAAAAAAGGAATTTTCACTGTAGATGTTTCATTGAAATTCCATTGTAAATATCTTGATTTGAAGTTTTCCATTGTGAATATCTTGATTTGACGTTTTTCTTGTCAAAATTGTATTCAACTTTGTAGAGTTGGAGGTATTTCAGTCTATAATGTCATAATGGTAGCTTATTAGAAAATATCAGTTTACTATAGAGTACTTTTACATTTTATTCCTTTAGTTAATTATACAAAACCTACTAAAACCTTCTTAGTAACTGCTGAGAGGCAGCAAAATGTAAGACAGATGCTGGAACTGTCAAAACTGTGAATGTATGTGATAATGTTCAAAAGGAAATGACCAGCATGTGCTATGCAGGATTATTGTAAAGTCAGTCTGTTTTGTTTCGGATTGTTTATTGGCATAATAGAAATAATGTATTGGCTCTTGAGTGGTGTAACAGAATAGCATTCACCTTATCATCTGAAGATGGCGAGTCTGAAGGCAGGGTGCCATCCCATTGCGGGGCACAGTCACTCACACACACATTCACACACCCATTCACACACTACGGATAATTTGGAAATGCCATTCATTCTACAATGCATGTCTTTGGACTGGGGGAGGAAACCAGAGTTCCCAGAGGAAACCCACGAAGCATGGAGAGAACATGGAAACTCCAAGCACACTGAACTGAGGCAGGATTTAAAAAAAAAAAAAAAACTAGCGTTAGAAAATATGCAAAACTTCTCAAACAAAAATGTGGTTTCTTTCATTCCCTAACTATAGACAAAACCCGAGAGTCCTCACCGTACCATTTGTCCTTTTCTAGACTTCGTGAAGAGGACACAGGGTTCAAACAAACGTGCAGCTTTACCCCTGTTTCACTGTCTGCAGACATATGGACTCTGTCTGCACTCTGCTCATAGTGCATGCTCTCAACAGCAACTCTGAGGATGACATGTGCTCTGTATCTCGCCCTTTCACCATTACAACATCATTCACTCATGGTTTAATGCATCTCATAATATAGAAGGAGTTTATATTTGTACATGGAGCATGTCATGAGTCTGGCTTTGTATAGGATCTGCGAAAATGTTTTGCATTGTTTAAAACAAATGTAAAATGAGTTGACACTAGTTATTCGACATGTTTATTACAAGAGAGGCATCTATTTTAATAAAGTGTCTCTCTCTAACTTAAATCAACTGGATGTTTCATCTTGTATATTCAGCGAATTCTGAAGTCATACAATAAAGACATTGTTATTGCGGTGTTGTTAGATACAGGAGAGACACCTCAGCTGTCTCAAATATTTGAGTGAAATGATGACTTTTAATTTGTATGAATGCCAGTAATTTAGGAACCTTGTCTCTGAGTGTAGGTTATTAACAGACAGGCTCGCTCAAACTATACTCGACTCCCTCGGTGTTGCTTTCCAGTCTGTCTATAAGAAGACGTTACTGAAACAAACGTATTGTTTTAATATCTCCCACACTTTTCCTCTCTCACTAGGGTAGTAGAGGTTCATATAGTTTGGATGCTTCTGACTGAAAACAATTGGAAAAAGGGATTGCAGATGGAGGAGCGCATGTTAATGACACACAGCTGAGCTGCACTGCTGATTTCCTTTGATTCTTTACGGATTCATTTGTGAGGAAGTGTCTACAGCTCGATCAAACCCAACCCTGTCCCTAAGTCACATAAAAGGAGCTATATGGTGTCCTGGATTAACCTCGTAAACGCGAAGGAACTGAGCCCGCATTTCCACTCCACTCTTTGAATTAGAGATTCACAGTGGGTCTGGAGCCTGTCCTGGGAACATTGGGTTCAGGGCAGGAATACAGTTGAGGTCATAAGTTTCGATATACCTTGCAGAATGTGCAAAATGTTAATAATTAAAAAATAAATAAAAGGATCATAAAAATTGCACTATGTATTTTTTACTTAGTACTGCCCTGAATAAGCTATTTCACATATTATTTTGTTTAAAGATCTTTCTTTTTTCATTTAGTATAGCCCTTCAGAAGTTACATAAGATATTTACATGTTTCCCAGAAGACAAAATTATAAAAATTCATCATCAATTGATCATCCTGTTCAAAATTTTACATATGTTAGTCATCTCTATAGTAACAACTCAATCACAGGGACTTGTATGGCCCATGTGCCATGTCATCTACAGTTAATAATAAACTCTTTTTTTTTTTTTCTTTAAAGTACAATTGTTGAATTGGTTAAGCTTTCTGTAAGGTCACGTTTATTTAACATTTATTGAAGGAGTCTCCAGTGTCAATTGCTGTTGTATGATAGGAACGAAACACTTCAGGACATGCTGTTTACAAGTAACAGTAACTCTGCTTGATATTGGATTGCATCACACCACCTCGTCATTGATTATTTTGTCAGGCAAGTTATGGTTAGAATTTAAGCCTTCCTTCTACCCAGTTCTACCCAGTTAAAGACCGAGAAGACATTTCGACTTTCCCATATATGGTCTTAAGGACACACCCACTCAGAATGGCTGTCATTTCCATATATGCACTCAAAGACAGGCCTTCTGTGGTAGATAGAGAGGATGGGCATACTGGGATAATTAGTCTTTGTCTTAATTTCTGTCCCCCAGTTAATATCTGCTTGTATTACACATATTTATTAAATGAAAATGAAATTGGAAATGATTTGAGAAAAATGGAGGATAATCTTCATATTCATACCTTTGCTGCACCAAACCCTTTGCTTTTTCCATTTTCCCTTTAATTTCGCCCTAATCTGTTTTGGGTTCTTTAAGGACCTTTTGATTGAAAGTTATTGTCTCATTAGAGTAATTGGAAGCCACAAAAATATACGATCTGATCCTTGTAAATCTTGAAGCTTTGATGAAATACGTGCAGAGAAATGTGGCGTTCCAGTCGCAGAAATTTTACCGACTCTTGGACTTTTTCAAGCAGTAACCACAAAAAGAGGCTCTGGCTTTAAAGTTTAACAGCACTTGTTCCTCTCACCCCTCCACTTTGTAGTGTGCGGGGTTTCCATGGGGAGGGGGGGGTCTGTTTATGGGCTTTTGTAATTAGCGTAGAGCCTGTAGCCACAGTGCTGGCCTTCATTAGCTGTTATCACAATCCAAATAATGAACTGCAACATATGGGCACAGTTTTATATATATATATATATATATATATATATATATATATATATATATATATATATATATATATATATATATATATAGAGAGAGAGAGAGAGAGAGAGAGAGAGAGAGAGAGAGAGAGAGAGAGAGAGAGACGAGGTAGGCAGTCTGTTTGTAGTTTTGTGACTAAGTAAAATGGCATGGCATCATGGCGTTTTTGCCATTGAGCAGTGAGAATGAGTCACCTTTGAAACCCAACAAGGCTGTGGTGATAATAATAATGGTGGAGCAACACCACTGTTGTTCCTGACGTTCATTCACATCCCTCTTTCTTTCCCTCTATATCTCCAGGTATCTTTTGGTTTGCGATTCTCCGTCCAGAGGTTAGAAGACGCTGAACCTCACATTGGCTTCGAGCTGCAGATCCATAGGTGAGATACACATCCTTTCCAACGTTCTATGATCTATTCAAAAATTGTTTAAAAACAATTAAAAATCAAACAAGCTTGACACCTTTGGGTCTTTCTAAGATGATGTGGAAGAACGTGGAGCTTTCAGAAGCGTAATATTATGGGCACATGATGAACAGGAGGTGTTTTTGTTACTTAATATAGTCTCACATTCATAATATTTTTTTCAATAAAAACATTCCATGATCATTTATAGATTAGTGGTAAAGTTGTTTTCATCTTCATTGTATGATCTTTAAGTAAGGGATAAAATACTTTATTATGGGAAAATAATCAACGACGGGGTTGTGTGATGCGGCCTGACATAAAGCAGAGTTCCTTTTACCACTTTGAACTTGATTGTTTTCCTGAAATAGCACAACCAGAAGTGTTTTATTTGCCCTTGCCAAAGAACCCATTTTTTAAAATGAATCAACAATATGTTCTACATTTCTCCATCTATAGTTACAGAGATCTTTTGATAGAAAGTGCTGACACTGGAGGCTCCTTCCAAAATTGCTAAACATCTCCTCACCACGTTTTCCGAATCCATTAATGTGGAGCGTACATAAAAAAAGATCTTGTCTAAATTGTTACTATAGAAACGATGACCTCTTAGAACAAGCGCATTACTATAAACAGTACAGCGTTTTCCCTTCATCTTACTTGCCTCTGCTCTCTCTATCTCTTTATCCTAACCATCACCCCTTTCTCTATCCATCTTTCCTGCTATACATCACCCTTTCCGCTATGCATTCCCTCCTCTCCTCTGTTTTTTCTCGTTCATTCTGTCTCACCTGCTACTTACTTTTCTTCATTCTGTTTTTTAAGTCCCTCGT